>NC_137970.1:127379693-127414595 GCF_963924665.1 Micromys minutus | reverse complement strand
AAATCTCTTTCCAATGCTTTATGTGTATGTAAAGGCAGAACCAGAACTGGCTTTACATGTCCTAACTCAACTCAGTGACTGTCTTCTTGCTTGGTGTCCATTGTCTTGTGTGTGTGTGTGTGTGTGTGTGTGAGAGAGAGAGAGAGAGAGAGAGAGAGAGAGAGAGAGAGAGAGAGAGAGAGAGAGAGAGAAAGAGAGAGAGAGACAGAGAGACAGAGAGAGACAGAGAGACAGAGGGGGGGAGAGATGAATGTACTTTTCCCCTCCCAGTTTCTTGGTCTTGGTCAGAGTAGGCTTAATGCTAGAGATATCAGGCTAGAAAGATTATTCAGCGTTAAGAGCACTGGGTACATTTCCAAAGGTCCTGAATTCAGTTTCTAGCAACCACATGGTAGCTATAAGTGTAGTCCCATGGTGACCAATACTCTCTTCTGGTGTGCAGATAAAACAACTGTACATATAAAACAAATAAACAAAACCATTTTTAAAGCTAGAGCTACAGAAGAATTCCCATTTTATGATCATCATGCCTCCTTGAAGAACCACACATCTGGCTGTCACACATACCACTGCATTATAGAAAAACACCACAGAGCTATAAATCTTGCCACTTGCATTTGTTGCCACCCATTGTACTTTTCTGTGTTCATTCCCACTTGGTGCTAATGTTTCCCATCTCTGCAGAAGAAAGTAGTTCTATGTTATTTATGTGGGCTGGTCCCGTTGCATGAGATTATTAGGGATGCATAAAAGCCCTTCCTCACTTCTCTAAACTGTGGCTGTAAATTGCATTATTAGATTCCCTAATACTGTTATGTACAAGTAAAGCAGACTTGAAAATGGTACACTTTTCCTTTAGTACCAAATGTATTCTTAGAAAGTTTGGTGTGGTTATGAACTGTTAATACCAGCACTTGGGTAATGGAAACAAGAGAAAAATCAGGAAATATAGATAGTCTTAGGGTTTCTATTGCTGTGGTAAAACACCATGACTAAAAAGCAACTTGGGGAGGAAATGGTATTTGGGTCATACTTCTACATCACTGTTAATCATCAAAGGAAGTCAGGACAGGAACTCAAGTAGGGCAGGAACCTGGAGGCAGAAGCTGATGCAGAGGCTACGGAGGGGTGCTGCCTACTGGTTCTCTCTTCATGGTTTTCTCAGCCTAGTTTCTTATAGAACTCAGGGACACCAGCCCAGGGGTGGAACTACCTACAATGGGCTAGACTCTCTCCCATCGATCAGTAATTAGGGAAATGCCCTATAGGCTTGTTTACAATCTGATCTTATAGATGCATTTCCTCAATTAAGGCTTCCTCCTCTCAGAAAACTTTATCCTGCGTCAAGTTGACATAAAACTATCCAACAAATACATACATTACATTTATTTATTTTATGTGTGTGAATGTTTTGCCTGCATATAAATCTGTACACTATGTACAGAACTGATGTCACTGAAATTAGAAGAGGCATCAGATCCCCTGAAACTGGAGTTACAGGTGGCTGTGAGCTGCCATGTAGATACTGGAAAGTGACCCCAGGTTATCTACAAGAGCAGCAATTGCTGTTAACAACTGAGCACCAATACAGCCCCTAGCTCCTTAAATCAAGAATTTGAGGTCATCTTTGGCTTCATAGTGAGTTTGAGCCTAGCCTCGCCTGTATGAGATCCTCCAGCTCCCACCCTCCCTCCCTTCTCTCCCCCCTCTCCCCCTCTCTCTTCCCTCTCTCCCCTTTCTCTCCTTTCTTTCCCCTCTCTTCCCTCTCTCTTAAAAATTGTTACTTTAGAAATAGCAATTTCCCTTGGCAGAGCTTGAGAAAAATGAACTGGTCTAATAGCTTTGTGTTAAATTTCCTCTGCAGGCTTGGCGAAAGCGCTGGTTTGTCCTCAGGCGGGGCCGCATGAGTGGCAATCCTGATGTCTTAGAGTACTACCGCAACAAGCATTCCAGCAAGCCCATCCGCGTGATAGACCTCAGCGAATGCACCGTGTGGAAGCATGCAGGCCCTGGTTTCGTTAGGAAGGAATTTCAGAACAAGTTTGTGTTCATTGTCAAGACCACTTCCCGTACATTCTACCTAGTAGCCAAGACTGAGGAAGAAATGCAGGTGTGGGTGCATAGCATCAGTCAAGTTTGCAATTTCAGTCATCTGGCAGATGGTGAAGGTAAGGGCAGGGTTGGAACTCCTCTGAGCAAAAGGATAGTCTATGATGGTTTGCTGGAACTGAAAAGCTATGGCACATAAGTGATACAAGGTTCCTGACTCTGAGAAGGTATTTTGGCAACCTAATGTATATCACCAGAGCTACTCCTACTAAATTGAATACAACAACAGAAAGCACTGTCTTTCACTTGGTAGTAGTATTCAAGTCAAAATGTGGAAAGGCAAAATCTGCCTATACATATAATATTAGAAATCTTTGCTGATAAACAACCTGGAAGTTTTCTCTGAGTCACATTTGATCATTGGGAGAACTTGACTCAATTCTTTCCTCCTCTTCCTCGTTCTCTTTTTCTTCCTCCTCTGCCCTAATTTTATTCCCTCTCTTCCCTCATTTTCACTCTGTCTCTACATACTACCATTCCCATATAACATACAAGATGGTTGTTAGCCTCACAGTATAATTTACTTCCTTTTGTAGATTTTATTTTTGTGCCTGTATTAGTCATGGTTCTCAAGTAATGGGAGAGAGGGAGGGTGGAGTTTTATTAGAGGGGCTCACAAGTGTGGTACAGCTAGTCCAACAATATCTGTATCATAATGGAAAGGCCAACAATCAGATAGTTGTTCAATCCTTGAGGATGAATGGCTCAGTTGGTCTTCAGTGTATATGGGAACCCTTAAGTATGTTCTAATACCAGCAAAATAATGCCTCAACAGCAGGATAGATGAACTTACTAGCCAGAGTGAGGACAAGCAAACAGAAAACAAAAGCTCCCTCTTTCAGTGTCCTTCTACCATAAGGTGTGGACAAGATTCAGGGTGTGCCATCTCAAATGATCCAATTGTGAAAACCTTTCACAGACATGCTCAGTCACTTGGGTTTTAGTTGATTATAGATGTAGTCAGTTTGACAACAAAGATTAGTCATTACGGAGCCCAATTTCACCATATTCTGACAGTTAAAATAGGGAATTTTCAATTTGGTTCCTTTTAGCTTCTTTATTTAGTTGACAAAAATTGTATCCCTAATCTTGGCACATATTTCAACATTTCAATAACTCTTTTACCATCTACTAAGGAAATATCCACATTATAACACCAGGTGGCAATAGAGAGTCAGAGTTGCATTTTTAAGGCAAACATGCATGTGTGCTTCTGTTTCTTTTCATGAGCCAGCAGAACTTATTAACTGATACTATTTAGTAACATTACTAAGCTTTAAAAGCACTCAAATAAAAGGAAATAAAGAGACAGCAAGTACTTTATCTTTGGTACAACAGATAGAATGTGCAAAGTATCTATCATGGCTAGAGCCTAATGTCAAGCAAACCCCATAAGCCTCCTTGATCATCTCTTCCAGTGGTATTTGCTGCTGAAGCTCCACTACCTTAATTTCTATATTCAGCCAAACTTTTACATCTATACTGTCATGCATCTTGTTGTATGTTTCCTCTTTCATTTCTCCTTCTTTCATTTCCAGCAGTTGTACACACACACACACACACACACACACACACACACACACACACACACACACATTTCCCAGTGGCTCAAAAGGAACTGGAATAAAGCACCAGGAAGAAACCAAACTTCCCCATAACTCCTTTTATTCTCTCAGTTTTTAGGAGAATGTAAAGGCCAAGTTCTTTCCTATTCTTTTCTTCTTCTTCTTCTTCTTCTTCTTCTTCTTCTTCTTCTTCTTCTTCTTCTTCTTCTTCTTCTTCTTCTTCTTCTTCTTCTTCTTCTTCTTCTTCTTCTTCTTCTTCTTCTTCTTCTTCTTCTTCTTCTTCTTCTTCTTCTTCTTCTTCTTCTTCTTCTTCTTCTTCTTCTTCTTCTTCTTCTTCTTCTTCTTCTTCTTCTTCTTCTTCTTCTTCTTCTTCTTCTTCTTCTTCTTCTTCTTCTTCTTCTTCTTCTTCTTCTTCTTCTTCTTCCTTCTTCTTCTTCTTCTTCTTCTTCTTCTTCTTCTTCTTCTTCTTCTTCTTCTCTTTTCTCTCTCTCTCTCTAAGTTGCTTTATTTTATATTGGACATCTTCTTTTGTTGATATTTCTTTTTTCTCTCTCTCTTACAACTTTATTTTTTAAAAAGAGGGATATATTTTACAATTTTATTTTAAAAAAGATACACATACAGATTTTTAAAAGCATTTTTGCATAACACTATATGAGTATGTTTTTGTGAGCACTTAATTCTTTTAGAAGTTTGATAGCATAATTGAAATCCCGAAAGTTACCATAAAGTACATATAAGACAGAACATAACATGGAAACAGTCAGTTTTCTTGGTGAGTATAGATTAAGCATAATGATCTTTAAATACCAAAAATTGCCACAAGGCTATATTCTTAGCTCTTGGATTATTGATTTAAGGTCCAGGTGTATCACAATCTGAGAGTGTGCTATACATTTTTTTTCTAAGAATGATTGAGGCTTTCGTTTTTTTTGGCTTTTGTTTTTCTTGAGCTTCATATGGCTTGTAGGGTGTTTCTGGGGTGTTCAGAGCTTTACGGGGTTAGTATCCAATTATCAATGACTGCATATTATGTCTGTTCTTTTGTGACTGGGTTACCTCACTCAGGATGATATCATTTAGATGCATTTATTTTCTTAGGAATTTGATAAAGTCATTGTTTCTGATAGCTGAGTAATACTCCATTGTGTAAATATACCACAATTTTTGTATCAATTCATCTAACTGAAGGACATCTGGGTTCTTTCCAGCTTCTGGCTATTATAAATAGGGCTGCTATTAACATTGTGGTGCTTGTGCCCTTAATGTATGTTGGAGCATCTCTGGGGTTTATACCAAGAAGTGGAATAACTGGTCTTCAAATAGGACTATGTCCAATTTTCTGAGGAATCACCAGACTGATTTCCAGAGTGGTTGTACCAGTTTACAACCCCACTAACAGTGGAGGAGTGTTCCTCTTTCTCCACATCCTCACCAGCATCTGCTGTCATCTGAACTTTTGATCTTAGCCATTCTGGTTGGTGTGAGGTGGAATCTCAGGGTTGTTTTGATTTGCATTTCCCTGATGGCTAATGATATCCAGCACTTCCTTAGATGCCTCTCAGCCATTCGATATTCCTCAATTGAGAACTTTTTGTTTAGCTCTGTACCCCATTTTTTAATAGGGTTGTTTGATTCTCTGGTGTCTAACTTCTTGAGTTCTTTGTATACCTTGGATATTAGATCTCTATCAGATGTGGAGTTGGTAAAGAAGTTTTCCCAATCTGTTGGCTGCTGTTCTGTTTTCTTGACACTGTCCTTAGCCTTACAGAAATCTTGCAGTCTTGTTAAGTTCCATTTAAATATCTTTGATCTTAGAGCACAAGCCATTGGTGTTATGTTCAAGAAATTTTCCCCGGTGCCTATGTGTTCGAAGGTTTTCCCTACTTTCTTTTCTAATAGTTTGAGTGTACCTGATTAAATGTGGAGATTTTTGATCCAGTTGCACTTGAGCTTTGTATAAGGAGATAAGAAAGGGTCTATTTTAATTCTTCTGCCTGCTGATTGCCAATTGAACCAGCACCATTTGTTGAAGAGGCTGTTCTTTTTTCATTGAATGTTTACAGCTCCTTTGTCAAAGATCAAGTGATTATATATGCGAGGGTTCATTTCTGGATCTTCTATTCTGTTCCATTGAACAACGTTCCTATCTCTGTACCAGTACCATGCGTTTTTTGTTTTTGTTTTTGTTTTTTAACACAATTGCCTTGTAATATAGCTTTAGGTCAGAGATGGTGATTCTTGCAGATGTTTTTTTGTTGTTGAGGATGGATTGCAATATTCTAAGTTTTTTGTTATTCCAGATAAATTTACAAATTGCTCATTCCAGCTGTATGAAGAATTGAGTTGGAATTTTGATGGGGATTGCATTGAATCTGTAGATTACTTTCGGTAAGATGGCCATTTTTACAATGTTGATCCTTCCAATCCATGAGCATGGGAGATCTTTCCATTTTCGGAGATCTTCTTCAATTTCTGTCTTCAGTGATTTGAAGTTCTTGTCATACAGGTCCTTCACTTGCTTAATTAGATTCAGACCAAGATATTTCATATTGTTTCTGACTATTGTGAAGGGTATCGTTTCCCTAATTTCTTTCTCCAAATGATTGTACTTTGAGTAGAGGAAGGCTACTGATTTGTTTGAGTTAATTTTATATCCGGCCACGTTGCTGAACTTGTTTATCAGCTGTAAAAGTTCTCTGATGGAATTTTTTGGGGTCACTTACTAATACTATCATGTCATCTGAAAATAGTGATATTTGTACTTCTTCCATTCTAATTTGTATCCCTTTGATTTCCTTTTGCTGTCTAATTGCTCTGGCCAGGACTTCCAGTACTATGTTGAATAGGTAGGGGGAGAGTGGGCAGCCTTGTTGATTCCCTGATTTTAGTGGGATTGCTTCAAGTTTCTCACTGTTAAGTTTAATGTTGGCTATTGGTTTGCTGTATATTGTTTTTATTATGTTATGTATGGGCCTTGGATTCGTTTTCTTTCCAAGACTTTCTACATGAAGGGGTGTTGAATTTTGTCAAATGCTTTCTGAGCATCTAGTGAGATGACCATGTGGTTTTTTTTTTCTTTGAGTTTGTTTATATGATGGATTACATTGATGGTTTTCTGTATATCAAAACATCCCTGCATCCCAGGGATGAAGCCTACTTGGTCAAGGTGAATGATCATTTTTATGTGTTCTTGGATTTGGTTTGCAAGGATTGTGTTGAGTACTTTTGCATCAATGTTCATAAGTGAGATTGGTCTGAAGTTCTCTTTCCTTGTAGGGTCTTTGTGTGGTTTAAGAATGAGGGTTATTTTTGGCATCAAAAAAATGAGCTAGGGAGTGTTCCATCTGACTGTATTTTGTGGAATAATATAGAGAGTATTGGTATTAGGTCCTCAAGACATGTCTGATAGAATTCTGCACTGAACCCATCTGGACCTGGGCCTTTTTTTGGTTGGGAGGCTTTTGATGACTGCTTCTATTTCTTTAGATGTTATGGAATTATTTAGATGGTTTACCTGGTCCTGGTTTAACTTTAGTATTTGGTATCTGTCTAGGAATTCATCCATTTACTCCAGATTTTTCATCTTTGTTGAGTATAGGCTTTTGTAGTAGGATCTGATGATTTCTTGAATTTCCTCAGTTTCTGTTGTTATGTCTCCACTTTCCTTTCTGATTTTGTTAATTTGGATACTCTCTCTTTGCCCTCTAGTTAGTCTGGCTAAGGGTTTATCAATCTTGTTAATTTTCTCAAATTTCTCAGCTCTTGGTTTTGTTGATTCTTTGAATGGTTCTTTTTGTTTCTATTTGGTAAATTTCTGCTCTGAGTTTGATTATTTCTTGCCATCTACTCCTCTTAAGTGTATCTCCTTCCTTTTGTTCTAGATCTTTCAACTGTGCTGTCAAGTTGCTAGTTGGTAAGGTTAAGTGTTTATCAATCTTGTTAATTTTCTCAAAGAACCAGCTCTTGGTTTTGTTGATTCTTTGGATGATTCCTTTTGTTTTGATTTGGTCAATTTCTGCTTTGAGTTTGATTATTTCTTGCTGTCTACTCCTCTTGGTTGTGTCTGCTTTCTTATGTTCTAGAGCTTTCAACTGTGCTATCAACTTGCTGGTGTATGCTCTCTCCAGTTTCTTTTGGAAGCACTCAGAGGTATGAGTTTTCCTCCTAGTACTGCTTTTATTGCAACCCATAGGTTTGGATATGCTGTGCTTTCATTTTCATTAAATTGTAGAAAATCCCTAATTTATTTCTTGAACATGCTATGTTTTAGTAGAGCATTGTTCATCTTCCATGTGTATATGGGCTTTTTGTTGTCTTTGTGGTTATTAAAGACAAGCCTTAGTCCATGGTGATCTGATAGGATGCATGAAAGTATTTCAATCTTCTCATATCTATTGAGGCTTGTTTTGTGACTGATTATATGGTCAGTTCTGGAGAAGGTGTTGTGAGGTGCTGAGAAGAAGTTGTATTCTTTTGTTTTAGGGTGAAATGTTCTGTAGATGTCTATTAATTGCAATTGGTTCAAAGTCTCCGCTAGTTTCACTGTGTCTCTGTTCAGTTTCTGCTTCTGTGATCTGTCCATTAATGAGAGTGGGGTGTTGAAGTCTCCCACTATTATTCTGTGTGGTGCAATGTATTTTTTGAGCTTTAGTAGGGTTTCTTTTATGAATATAGGTGCTCTTGTATTTGGAGCATATATGCTAAGGATTGAGTTTTTCCCCTGATAAATTTTCTTGTAATGAGTAAAAGTGTCCTTCCTTATCTTTTTTGATATCTTTTGGTTGAAAATCTCCTTTTTTCAATATTAGAATGGCTACTGGAGTCTGTTTCTTGGGGCCATTTGATTGGAAGGTTTTTTTTCCCAGCCTTTTACTCTGAGATAGTGTCTGTTTTTGTCTCTGAGATGAGTTTCCTCATCTCAATGTTGGATTCTGTTTATGTATCAAGTCTGATAGCCTATATCTTTTTATTTGGGAATCGAGTCCATTTATGTTAACAGATGTTAAGGAATGGTGGTTGCTGTTTTCTGCTATCTTCATTTTAGATGTAGAATTATGTTTGTGTGTCTTTCTTCTTTTGGTTTTCTTGCTTATTTTCTTGTTTTTTCTAGAATGTATTTTCCCTCCTTGTGTTGGGTTTTCCATCTATTATTCTTTGTAGGTTTGGATTTGTCATCAGATATTGTGTAAATTTAGTTTTGTAGTGAAATATCTTGGTCTCTCCATCTATGGTGATTTGGAATTTTGCTGGGTATAGTAGCCTGGGCTGACATTTGTGTTCTCTTAGGATCTGCATGATATCTGTCCAGGATCTTCTAGCTTTCATAGTCTCTGTTGAGAAGTTGGGTGTAATTCTGATTGGTCTCCCTTTATATGTTACATGACCTTTTTCCCTTATTGCTTTTAGTATTCTTTGTATGTTTTGAACACTTCGCTTTTTGACTATTATGTGTTGGGAAGAATTTCTTTTCTGGTCCACTCTATTTAGAGTTCTTTAGGCTTCTTTTATGCTCATGGTCATCTCATTTTTAAGGGTAGGGAAGTTTTCTTCTTCGATTTTTTGAAGATATTTACTGTGCATCTTAGTTGATATTCCTTGCCCTCTTCTATTCCTATCATACTTAGGTTTGGTTTTCTCATTGTGTTCTGGATCTCATGGACATTTTGGGTTAGGAGCTTTTTGGTTTTTGCATCTTCTCTGAATTTTTTGTCTGTGTTTTTAATGTTGTCTTCGGCCCCTGAGATTCTCTATTCCATCTCTTGTAGTATGTTTGGAGATGCTTGCATCTGTGACTCCTGGTTTCTTTTGTAGGTTTTCCATCTCCAGGGTTGTCTCTTTTTCTGTTTTCTTTATTGTTTCTATTTCCATTTTCAACTCCTTCATCTCTTTGATTCTGTTTTTCTGTAGTTTTTCGAGTTCTTGGAGTGTTTTTTGTGTTTCTTCTTTAAAAGCTTCTATTTGTTTAAGGTTGTCCTCTCGTACTTGTTTAAGGGGGTTATTCATGCTTTTCTCAAAGATCTCCATCATCATCTTGAGGTATGATTTCAGGTCTGAGTATTCTTTTTCTGGAGTGTTTGGCAATCCATTGCTTGCTATTATGGGAGAGCTGGATTCTGATGTTGCCATGTTGTCTTGTTTTCCATTGCTTATGGTCTTTTGTTTTCCTCTTGCCATCTTGTTTTCTGTGATTATATGTGGTCTTGTTGTTAGTGATTGGTACCTGTCTCTCTCCTGGACCGGAGGGCCCATGGTTTTAGGAAGAAAATTATTTCTGAGTGTTCGTCTTTTAGTGGGCAAACAGTGAGTTTTTGTAGCAGTGACTCAGCTCTGTCTTTGTCAGCTAGATTTGGGAGCTTTTGTGAGGCTGTTCTGGTAGCTCAGCCCTGTGCCTACACTTCCTGAGTACTACTGGCAAGGACCTGGCTCTTTCTCCTGGCCACAACAGACCCTTTTCCAGATAGCATAGTACTTTCTGCTCTTTGAAGACTCCCGATGTGCTCTCCCTAGGCCTATGTGTCAGGCTCCCCTCTGGTCCAGTAAGAGGGTCTGTAGAGTTGAACTTTAAGCACTGCCTTTCACAGGCAAACTCCTGCTCCCACTGACAAGGACCTGTGCCTGTGTGTCTAGACTTTGAGCCATGGCTTTCCGAATGGATCCTGATTCCCTATGCCAGAGATCCTGCCACACTGTGGACCAGAGGGGCACATTTTCCGTGTACTCTGCTTAGCCCTCTCTGCGCTTTGTTTACTCACAGAGCAGTATTACCAGGCATGTCTCCCTGGATCTTTGCTTTTCCTGGTGGCAAAGGGCCGGAGCGTTTGGTCCCCGCTCACAGGCTTTCCAGGTGGATACCGAGTTCCTATGCCAGAGGTCAGGCTCTACTAAACAGGAGGGGCGCGTTTTCTGTGTCTTGTTTACATTTCAAATGTTAGCTCCTTTCTCTGTTTCCCCTTGGTAATCCCCCATCCCATTCCTCTCCCCCTGCCTCTATGAGAGTGCTCTGTCAGAGCCTCTCAAGAGACATCTCTTGTTAGCGAGCTCTTCTTGGCAGCTGCAAGAGTGACTGGGTTTGGTGACTGTAAATGGCATAGATCTCCAGGTGGAGCAGTCTCTGAATGGCAATTCCTTCAGTCTCTGCTCCACACTTTGTCTCTGTATTTTCTCCTATGAGTATTTTGGTCCCTCTTTTAAGGACTGAAGCATCCACACTTTGGTCTTCCAACTTCCTTAGCTTCATGTGGTCTATGGATTGTATCTTGTGTATTCCAATCTTTTGGGCTAATACCCACTTATTAATGAGCACACAAGTCCCTTTTTTCATCTGAAATCCATATTATAAAGGATTTCTTGCCCTTTTATTGACAAGTGGTGGATTTTAAAGTTCCAAATAGATGCCCAAAGCCTAAAATAGTAACGAGGTTTATTTTGATGGTATATCATTTTCTCTACATATAGACACACAAATTTAATGCCTTTCTATCTTATGTAAGTATTTTTCATACACTATGACAGTCATCAGAAACTTTTGTAGTGAGACAGCAAGATTAGTACATATTTCTTTTTCCTTTACAATTTCATAAATAGAAGGCTCATTCTTATGTTAATCTTGCAACCTTAGTATAAGTTTTTTTTTTCTTTTATGTGAAAATATGTCACCTGTTTTTACTAACAGAAGCACTTCATGGCTTTTATTTTACACAAGCAGATCACTGGGATTACTAATTTTACACATTGGGGCTATTATTAATCTAAAAAAAGTTACTTAAAAATCACTGTGGTGTTGTGACAATTAACATGGTAACAAAGAGGTTTGTTAAATGCCTGATGGACACATATGCTAGACATAGAGAAGATTAAAATCCCAGGCATCCATCTTACCAAAAGCAGTCTACAGATTCAATGCAATTCCCATCAAAATTCCAACTCAATTGTTCTTAGAGTTGGAAAGGGCAATTTGCAAATTCATCTGGAGTAACAAAAAACCTAGAATAGTGAAATCTATCCTTAACAACAAGAAAACTTCTGCAGGAATCACCATCCCCGACCTCAAGCTATATTACAAAGCAACTGTTTTAAAAACCGCATGGTACTGGTACAGAGATAAGCAGGTAGATCAATGGAACAGAATAGAAGATCCAGAAATGAACGCTCACACATATGGGCGCTTGATTTTGACAAAGGAGCTGAAAACATTCAATGGAAAAAGAACAGCCTCTTCAACAAATGGTATTGGTCCACCTGGCAGTCAGCATACAGAATAATGAAAATAGATCCTTTCTTATCTCCTTGTACAAAGCTCAACTGCAAGTGAATTAAAGATCTCTACATGAAACCAGGTACAATGAAACTATTAGAAGAGAAAGTGGAGAAAAGCTTAGAACACATAGATATGGGAAAACTTCCTGATCAGAACACCAATGGCTTGTGCTCTAAGACTAAGGATCAAGAAATGGGACTTAATGAGATTGCAAAGTTTCTGTAAGGTTAAGGACAGTGTCAAGAAAACAAAACGGTAGCCAACAGATAGGGAAAAGATCTTTACCAACTCCACATCTGATAGAGGTCTAATATCCAATATATACAAAGAACTTAAGAGGCTAGACTCCAGAGAATCAAATAATCCTATTAAAAATGGGATACAGAGCTAAATAAAGAATCCTCAGTTGAGGAATATCGAGTGGTTGAGAAGCACCTAAGGAAATGCACGACATCCCTAGTCATCAGGGAAATGCAAATCAAAACAACCCTGAGGTTCCTCCTCACACCAACCAGAATGGCTAAGATCAAAAATTCAGATGACAGCATGTAGGGAGCCGTTTGTGCGCACCCAAACATGGTGCCGGCTTCCCACCGAGAATTCAGCAAACAGCTGTTGCCTAGCCAAGAGACTTAATGCGCATGTGCCACATACGTCATAGCCCGCTCTCGGGGCATACTATTGAGTTACTGGAGGGCGCACCAATCATGTAGCGACACGAGTCTCCTAGGCAGATATAGCAGTGCATTTCTCCCCCACATGGAGAGGAAGACAGAGGAAGAGAGGAAGATAGTGGAGAGATTGCGGGAGACCCCACGTGGAGGGATGGCAGAGAGATACCACGTGGAGAGAGACTCGGTAAAAGGTTGCGGGAGATCCCAAGTGGACAGAGACTGGACAGAGAGATCGCACATGGGGGACTGCGCGTGAGAGGTCGCCTAGACAGTAGGACCCGGTAGGGAGTCCCCGGCCCAGAGAGAAGTTTCCTGCTCAAGAAGCCCCCTGCTCAAAGTGCTGGACAATAAAGGTTATCCGCAGAAGAATCTGTTTGTTTGTTGCACGCCTGTTCCTAGCGGCGGGAAGCGTGGGCGCGTGACAACAGCAGATGCTGGCGAGGATGTGGAGAAAGAGGAACACTCCTCCACTGTTGGTTGGGTTGTAAGCTGGTACAACCACTCTAGAAATCAGTCTGGCGATTCCTCAGATAATTTGACATAGTACTACCTGAAGACCCAGTTATTCCACTTCTGGGCATATACTCCAGAGATGCTCCAATATACAACAAAGACACATGTTCCACCATCTTTATAGCAGCCTTATTTATAATAGCCAGAAGCTGAAAAGAACACAGATGTCCTTCAGTAGATGAATGGATCCAGAAGTTTTGGTATATTTACACAGTGGAGTACTACCCACCTATTAGAAACAATGACCTTATAAAATTACTAGGAAAATGGATGTATCTACAGAATATCATCCTGAGTGAGGCAAACCAGTCTCAAAAGAACAGTCATAATATGCAGTCACTGATAATTGGATACCAGCCCCAGAAAGCTCTGAATACCCAAGAAACAACTCATAGACCATATGAAGCTCAAAAAAGAGGTCAAAAAGTGGAAGCCTCAGTTCTTCTTAGAAAAAAAACAATAAGTGTATAGCACCCTCTCAGACTGGGGTACACCTAGACCTTAAATAATTAATAACTCAAGAGCTAAGAATAGCTTTGTGACAATATTTGGTATTTAAAAATCATCGTGTTTAATCTTTTCACGGCAAGAAAACTTTGACTATCTCCATGTTAAGTTATGTTGTACATATACTTTATGATCATTGTAAATAGTAAGATTTCAATGCATACTATCAAACCTTTAAAAAATCAAGAACTGACAAAAACATATTCATACAGTTTTATGCTAAAATGGTTTTAATAATCTGTACATGTATCTCTGATTTTTTAAAATAATGGTGTAAGGAAATAAATAAATAAAACCTCTCTCACTGGGAAGATATTAGAAACTCCAAAAAACAAAAAACAAAAAAATCCCAAAAAACAAAAAAACCAACACCCATGTTCTAGCCAACTTAAATTCTTTTAAACTGACTTGCCATTACCTAACCACTTCTTTTGGCATTTTAAAAACTGATTGCTTGAGCAAAACTTCCCCATGTAGCTTTAGATCAAGATACCAGGTATATGGATAGGAGTGGAAGCATCTCCACAGAAGAAGGGGAGGATGGAGGGGTGATGGGAGAGGGGGTAAAGAGGATAAAATTTGAAATTTAAATACATAACATATCAAAGAAACACCGAAAAACTTTAAACAGCAATACACTGTACACCATTTCCAATATTTGAATACTCATTTTATATCACTGTGTGATGTTTCAATATCTCTATTTGCATTTTTAGATTTAGTAGAAAACATCTTCAAATCCATATTAATAAATCTTATTTGATTCAATAATATTTTATATATACATATGTAAGAAGTACATATGGTTGTCTATTTATTAACATAATGGTCAATATTAGTAAAATTAAGTGTTCATCTAATAAAAAAAACAAAGATACAGAAAAAAATCCTAGGCACCACATGGTGAATGGCATAAAAGCTTATCATAGTATACATAATGCCTCACAATTTAAAACTTATGACTTTCAGGGATAGAGAGATGGCTCAGTGGTGAAGAGTGCATACAGCTCTGACAGAGAACCTGTTTTTTGTTTCCATCGCCCACATTAGACAGTGTATAACTTATTGTAATTCCAGATCCAAAGGATCCAAAGCCCTTTTCTGGCCTTCACATCACTGTGATCAATGTGTATATATGCACACTCATATAACTATGTACACACACACACACACACACAGAGAGAGAGAGACATAGAGAGACAGAGAGAGACAGAGACAGACAGACAGACAGAAAGAAATAGAGAGAGAGACAGAGCGAGAGTAAGAGAAAGACAGAGAAAATTGAGAGAGAGAGAGAGAGAGAGAGAGAGAGAGAGAGAGAGAGAGAGAGAGAGAGAGAGAGATGCTGCTTCATGCTGCTTCCTTATTTGCCATTTCATATTTTTAGACCAAGGTTGATTTCAGGTAAATAAAACCACAGAAACTGTAAGTACAATAGGAAAAAACAACTGTACAGTACTCCAACAGCTACAGGCTAGTGAACATTGTATCTTCCTTATGAAATTTTTTACCCCATATTGACTCTGTGGTAGATGTGCTAGTGTCATTTCTGTGTTATATACAAGGGACATGTGAAGAAAACAGATGATAGCTAGAACCCAGACATGACCTCAGGAAGTTCAGAGTCACTTTGACTGAGGAACCCTGTATTGAAAACTGTGGTCAGGGTGTAATATCTAAGAGAAGAATTTAAAAAATGACTCACACAAAAGAAAAAAAAATAAAAGCAAGCTTTTTATAGGCTTTTTATGATCTGGAGTTTTCATTAGTTCTTTATTCTCATTAATTTTTGACTTCCGTTCTTAGGCTTTGGTGGGATTAGTGTTCCTGAGAAACAGAAGGTTACCTAGCCACCACAGCACACTGCTCCTTTCTTTTTCCTTATATATAACAATTATTAATATCCCTGTATTTGTGTGTTGTTTGTGTGACTCCTATAGTATAGTGTAAACCCAAGTAAAACAGGGTCTTTGTTTCAGCTACATCAACAGAGTTAGAAAGGTTCTAGTCACATACATAGATGCACTAATAGATTTTTTTATATAAGCATGAATATATACAGTTTATGCATATGTAATATGTTAGGCTTTTTGATGCAGTGAAAAAATGTAATATGTTAGGCTTTTTGATGCAGTGAAAAAAAGAGGGGGACAGATTTATTTTGTCTGATATTTAAGTCCATGTTTGCTCAGCTTCTTTGTTTGTATGCCTATTATTATCAGAGTATTGTGAGGCAGATGATCATAGCTGCAAGAATATGTGCTCATCACATTTGTTCACATCACAGTAGACAGAAGCAAGGGGAGTAAATGCCTATACTTATGGGCTTCTTTCTTCTCTTTTTCTTTCATCCAAGATCCTAGTTCATTAGCTGATCTACACACTTTTCTCTATTCTCACAGATCTGTACTTGAATAACTTTTAAGTCATTTTTTATTCCAGCCATATTGATAAAATTAATCATTTTCTTTGTTCATCTGATAACTTATCAAATCCCCTTAAACTATACTTAAACTCCAAATAAAGACAGAAATATGATTTTAATTTTACCTAACTATCCTGCACACAACTAAAAACATACAAATTCTTTTCCCAAAGAAACAATAAATTCAGTGTTACTCAAAAATTCAAGTATAAAATCTTATCTGGAGACTAGAAGCAATCCCTTGTTTGTGAGTCCCTATAAAATTCAAACTATTTACATACTCCCAACACAAAATGACACAGACTAAACATTCCAATTTCAAAAGGCAGGGATGGAGGCATAAGAAATGAGAGATGGGGCCCAAGCAAAGTCAAGACCCAGCCAAACAAATTTTAAATTCTGTAGTTTAAGTTCTTTAGCTGGAGTATAGAGCACTATAATGTGAGCTCCTCCGGGTTTGGTTTGGAGAGTCATGCACCTCCAGGCTTGTTAGCTACTACAGCTCATATGGTTTCCTTCCAAGGCTAGTTCCTCTTGCTCCTAGTGCCTTTCTTTGGAAGACATTTTGTGGTCAGGCAATGGTGGATCACATCTTTACTCCTAGCAATCAGGAAGCAGAGGCAGGTTGATCTCTGAGTTTGAGGCCAGCCTGGTCTAAGTAAGTACCAGGACATCCAAGGCTACACAAATAAACCCTGTCTCAAAACAAAACAAACAAAGATGTTCCATTTTCTTGACATTTCCAGCTTCTTGAATTTTTCCTTGTATCTTTAGCTTCATTCACATAACTTTATACAATTGCCTCTAATGGATTCTTCACAAAGAATATGATCCTGGTACACATTGTCTGGTTTCTCAGACTTTCCTTTGAAGTCTATAAGGACATCCCCAAGACCCTAAGACCCTTAGCTTCAATATCCTTGCAAAACTAGCATCTTGTAAATGATGCTAGTGTCTGCTATCAGTTCAAGGTTGTAGCTAGCCCTTCTTGAAACATGGCTGCAGCAACATCCAAATACCTGTGCTACTGATCTTGGGTATTGCATCCTGTAATTGGGGTACCATGACAGCACTCTCTTCTCAAAGAAGAGTCTTTCAAATGAGTTTATACTTTAACACTTTATCCTTGTAATGGCTAGGGTCACACTGATTCCCAAGGTATTATCAACATAGCTTTTCTGTTTTCCTGGTGCAAAGTACTTCACATTACTAGTATTTTTGTAATTGCTACACATTTTGAGGTTGGGCCCAGTGCCTTGATTTTGGTAGGCATGCACTCTATCACTGTCCTACATACCCCAACTATTTAATTTCCTTTTTAAAAAAATATTTATTTATTTATTTATTTAATATATATAAGTACACTATAGCTGTCGTCAGACACACCAGAAGAGGGTGTCAGATATCATTACAGATGGTTCTGAGCCACCATGTGGTTTCTGAGAATTGAACTCAGGACCTCTGAAAGAGCAGTCAATGCTCTTGACCACTGAGCCATCTCTTCAATCCCATTTAACTACTTTTTAATGATGCTATTTCTTTTTTAGAAATCATGACTTATTTTTTGTTTGTTTGTTTTGTTTTGTTTTTCAAGACAGGTTTTCTCTGTGTAATATTCCTGACTGTTCTGTAACTTGATCTGTAGACCAGGTTGTCTTTAAACTCACAGAACTGCCTGTTTCTGCCTCCTAAGTGCTGGGAATAAAGATATGTACTGCTGCAACCACCACCCAGACATCATGACTTCAAAAGTTTTTACCACCTCCAAATAATGCTACCAAAATATCAATTTCTTAGTAGATTAATCAATTTTAATGAGAGTCTACATGATACACTCAATGATTCAATTCATTAGTTAATGTTAAAGCCTTTAACACACGAACCTTGCATCATATCTAAATCATAATATTTATCTGCATGAATGAATATGTAAGTATATAGAGACTTGTTATGCATAAATAATATGTACATGTGTATGTATAGTGTTGAGTAAATAGCAGTACAAGGCTGCTACTGAGGACTGATAAACTATTGAACTGTAGAATTCTTGGGAGTTTTGGTGGTGGTGGTGGTGGTGGTGGTGGTGGTGTGTGTGTGTGTGTGTGTGTGTGTGTGTGTGTGTGTGTGTGTTGACTCTTAATTGATTCAACACTTTACCGTTGAAACATTGGTCTTCTTTCCCAGACATTATTTGTAGCCTGAGGAAATGATTGCCTTCACCCATACAAACACCAGGTGTGATTCATATCTTTTATTTGGATTTTGGATGCTGTTTGAAAAACTTTGAATGTCATAGCCATTATTAAAACACTAACCTGAAAAAATGATTTTTCCAGCAGATTCCATGGATAGTCTCTCTCACATGCCCTCCTCCCTCCAGCCATCCCCTGCCAGTTCACTTCATACTGTCCATGTTGCCAACTCTTCCTTGCCAAAAGATGACCGAAACACTAATATTGTAGTCACTGAGAAAACCAGAAGTGAGTCAGAGTTTCTCTTCCTTCCTGATTATCTGATCCTGTCCAACTGTGAGACTGGAAGACTGCACCATTCCAGGTATGCTAACTTTTGGGACTCTGCTGAGTCTTCTAGCTTGTTCTACTCTGTTCACAGAGCCAACACTGCCTTTTGCAGTCTTTGATATGTACTCAAATCACATAGCCAAATATGTTTGTTTAGCAAGAATGATTTCTAGTATGTGGGTCTAGTTTTATCTCTTTCTTAGTATTGCCAAGGACAAGAATAGATGATTATTAATATCACTATTAAAAAGAAGTGTATACTAAATAAAATGAGTTATGGGTTGCAACATTGTGGCTTTCATTTTTAACCTTGCATTTTCATACTCATTGTGCTATGTAGGATTAAAAAAAAACCAACATACTTCTTTCTGTACTAAGAAGTTGGTATAACTGTGAGTTGAGAAAAAAAAGTCTACAAGTAGAACAACTTGTGGCATATGACAACTTATAATGAGGTACATGTGGATTTTGTGTGTGGATGTCTACATATCAATCAAATTTATTTTTTTTTGTCTTCAGTCTTCCTAACAGATGTGATAGCTGGTCAAATTCAGATCACTCGTTGGCACAGACTTCATTTGATGATGTTTTTCTTGATAGTCTACAGCCATTTACCTCTAGTAATTTGGTCCATCCCTTGCACCATGGGAAAGTATCTCAGGATTTTCCTTCCATAAGGCCCCAAGATTCTTTAATCTGGAGTAGAAAAATCAATGGCCTTTCCAGGAACCATGTGTCTGCTTCACCATTGCTGGACTCTTCCTTACATCCCACAGTTCATGTAGAAGGAAAGCAAGTTTTCTTACCCAGTGGGATAAAAGGACTAAACATGTCTAACACACCACCTCCTCGTCCCCCTAAGCCAAGTTATCTCTCTGAACGGCACCAAGATCAGCCCCTGTTGACTGAGCACAGCAGTAACAAGAAGCCAGTGTACACTATGGTGCCAAGAAGAATCTCTCTCTCTGGGTTAGACCATGTGGGGTCCTGGAAAGGTAAGTGTTGGGTGCTAATATTAAGGCACAGAATTACGGGCAAAGACTATCCTTCACAACTCCTTATCACATCTTATGTCCACATCATAGCATTCTTTGTTGAAACCACTCCTAATGAGGATGAGTGTACAGTGAAAGTACACAGAACTCTTCTGTTCCTGGGTACCCCCACTTCCTTTTTGAACCTAGCCACCAGGGAAGATTCATATATTGCAACAAATACTGTAAAAGGCCAGAGCCCCTACCCATTGTGAGTCCTTGCCCAGGTTGTAATCTGCTTATCTGAGCTGCTGATTTTTGTTTAGAGTCAATGGAGGACATACTTTAGCATGTATGTAGAAGGTCATATGGTTTTGCTTCAGCTTGATCCCATTTTCTTCCCTGCCTTTCACCTGCGTAATGATTCTGGAGATCATAGCTTCTTCTATTTCTTATCAATTTTGTTAGTTTCATTCAGCATCCCAATTTACACATCCTTTTTAGATCCTGATTGGCTATTCATAATTCTCAAGTAGCCTTATTAATTTCATCTACTGGCATACCCTCCAGTATGAATGACTTATAGTTTTGTGTATAATACCATTTTCTACCACTCTTTGCCCTTCTATTCCAGTTCTCTGAGGTCGTCAAAAGCTGCTTGACAAGTATCCTCACTGTTTTTTTAGTAATCTTTTTATTGCTTCTTTGGGCATTCTCATATTTTGCCATGAGCTCATCAGCCTAAACATCATAATCTTTTCTTTAATGTCACCCTTTGGGTCTCAGATTGACACAAAACTCACTTATTCTCTTTTCCTCCCTCCTTGCAGAAGTTTAGTCAAAGTGTTAGGAAGGCAAATTGGCTTTCAACTCTCTCATTATTAGAAAGGAAATAGGTCACTCTGATGTAACTAGCCATGGCACATATTGCTTCCTTCAGACAACCCCAGTGTATGCTGGTTGCACAATGGTTCTTCAAGCATGGGAATAGTGGGGAAAAGTATGGTTAAAAAAAGTTAGTAAACAAAATTTGGAAACTGAAATGAATAAAGCTAATAGGATAATAGAATGTAACAATGAATTGAAAATCTTGAGACAAACATAAAAGACCCAGGTTGTGTTTTTTCACACAATGACAGACACAGGTTAAAACTGATGAAAATAGAGATGGTGAGGAATAGAAGCAAACTGAGTTGGAGAAAGCAGAGGGAATCTGTAAAGTTTATCACTCCCTTCTCATTGCCATCCACTTGGATGTGAGGTTTGTGTGTGGAAGCATCTCTGGGAAAGGACCCATTTTGTCCATTTGGATATCCATCCCATGATGGGGCTCCCTGTATTGGGAAGGCTGCCCAGTTCCTTCTGTCATAAATGAAACCTGTGTGGGTAAGGGTCTCAGTCTGAGCTTTGTTTCCTATCCTCAGCTTACATAAGCACCACATTTTTTTCCTTTCTTTTCCTTTCCTTTCCTCCCCTCCCCTCCCCACTCCCCTTCCCTTCCCTTTCCTTTTTATTTCTTTTCTTTTTACACTCAAGATTTTATTCCCTTCCCGGTCCACTCTCCCACCATTCCACATAACATACCTCACCCCCTGCCATCTCCATGAGGATGTCCCCACCTCACCTACCCCGCCAGACCTCCAAATTCCCTGGAGTCTCCAGTCTCAACTTTTTAAACCACTGAATCTTTTTGTCTTTTTTAGTTTTTAGCTTTTCATACAGGTTTATATACTTCATTCTCAATCCACAAACCCTCTATACTATAAGATTGCATAAAATGGACAAAGATACAAACTTCCCTTCTATAAGAGATAAAATACTCATAGAATCCCTTAAAAATATTCAATTCTACCTAACACAAATTACGGCCATCAGGATCCAGGTCTGCTTTCTCTGGCTCCATCTTGATCTCCTCTCAATCTCTGCTCCTCTTCCACTTTCCTCCCTTTTCTCCGCCTACTTCTCCGCTGTCCAATCATGTGTTGCCTTAACATAAATTTACATATCACCTTTTTTTTTACTTAAAAAAACAAACAAAAAAACTTTTGCCTTTAAATTTAAGTTGTGAACAACTATTACCCCTTGAAAATATTCTAAATGACTGTTTCCTAAAAGTTAATTAGCTTGGGTAGGCTATAAAACTAAATTAGTCTTCAACTCCATCAGAAATCTGAAAATGGCCAAATATCTAAAACATAGGAAACCTAACACTGTTTCCAGAGCTGAGAGAGGTTGTAGAGACAAATCTCCACTAGTAGTCCCCTGTAAGCAACATGTGAGAGTAAGTCTTCGTTTGGCTTTCTGTCCAAAGATCACTGAAAGACTTTGAAATGTAGAAATCTTAAAGGGTTGATAATTTTGACTTGGCAAAAATGATCAGTCGACTATTCTGCACCAAGTGTCCCTTTCTGGACAGAATTAGTCTGTAGATGTAATCAGCAGTTTCTGCCAAGTGGCTGCCTAGTCACAAAGTATACCTCACCTAGTGGTAGAGATGCTTAATTTCTTCACTAATTCCACCAAAGGGCAACTGTAAAGAGCAGATATGCCTCAACAAAAAATAAATAACATTAAATATTATAATTTATGGATTTCTGACATTTTTGAAAACCA
This sequence comes from Micromys minutus, assembly GCF_963924665.1. Taxonomy (NCBI): domain Eukaryota; kingdom Metazoa; phylum Chordata; class Mammalia; order Rodentia; family Muridae; genus Micromys; species Micromys minutus. The sequence continues at coordinate 127,392,433 of NC_137970.1, read as the reverse complement.
TTGAACTACAAAAAGCATTTCTGAACTGTTAAGCCTTGAATACTCTTGGCCATTTCGAATTGAAATATATTTAAGATACCATTTTATTGCCTCAGAACCATGAGCTTATTATTTAGCCCTTAACTAGTATTGTTTAATCTACTAAAAAAAGTGTATAAACCTTAAATCAGTATCAAAGATTTCCTATTTATATGGCTAAATGGCATTCCACTATATAAATGTACATGTTACTGTGTATATATATATGATGTATTATGAGTGTGTATGTGTGTGTGTGTGTCTATGAATATGGGTGTGATAAATCTTTTATATGTTGATGGGTGTTTTGTTGTTAACATATATTTTTATTTATTTATTTATTTCAGATGCATTTCTGAAGCTTGTAATTAAGTATTTGTGGGTACATATATGAATATATACATATATATAGGCATATATATATATGTAACAATAATATAGGAAAAGAAGCTATATTAAATTGAGGGGATAGGAGAGAGACAAGGAAGGGCTATAGGGAGGAAAGGGGGATGTGATACAGATCTATTTTAATTAAAATATATTATTTTCTGTTTTTTTTTTAGCTTCACACAGTCTGTGAGGTGTTTATGGGGTGTTCAGACCTTTCGGGGATTAGTATCCCATTATCAGTGACTGCATATTCTGTCTGTTCTTTTGTGACTGGGTTATCTCGCTCAGGATGATAGTCTCTAGATGTAACCATTTTCTTAAGAATTTCATTAAGTCACTGTTTCTGATAGCTGATTAGTACTCCATTGTGTAAATGTACCACAATTTTTGTATCCATTCATCTACTGAAGGACATCTGGGTTCTTCCCAGTTTCTGGCTATGATAAATAGAGCTGCAATGAACATTGTGGTGCATGTATGTTTGTTGAGTGTTGGAGCACCTCTGGGGTAAATGCCCAGAAGTGGAATAACTGGGTCTTCAAGTAGTACTATGTCCATTTTTCTGAGGAACGGCCAGACTGATTTCCAGAGTGGTTGTATCAGTTTACAACCCCACCAAGAGTGGAGAAGTGTTCCTCTTTCTCCACATCCTTGCCAGTATCTGTTGTCATCTGAGTTTTGGATCTTGGCTAATCTGACTGGTGTGAGGTGGAATCTCAGGGTTGTTTTGATTTGCATTTCCCTGATGGCTAAGGATGTTGAGCACTTGCTTAGATGTTTCTCAGCCATTCGATATTCTTCGACTGAGAACTTTTTGTTTAAGTCTGTACCCCATTTTTTAATAGGGCTGTTTAATTCTATGGTGTCTACCTTTTTGAGTTCTTTGTATACCTTGGATATTAGGCCTCTAACCGATGTGGAGTTGGTAAAGATCTTTTCCCACACTGTTGGCTGCCGTTTTGTTTTCTTGACACTGTCTTTAGCCTTACAGAAACTTTGCAATCTCATTAAGTACCATTTGTTCATCTTTGACCTTAGAGCTCGAGCAATTGGTGTTCTGTTTAGGAAATTTTCTCCTGTGCCTATGAGTTCTAAGGTTTTCCCTACTTTCTCATCTAATAGTTTCAGTGTACCTGGTTTAATGTGGAGATCTTTGATCCACTTGAACTTGATCTTTGTACAAGGAGATAGGAAAGGGTCTATTTTCATCCTTCTGCATGCTGAGTGCCAGTTGGACCAACACCATTTGTTGAATAGGTTGTCCTTTTTCCATTGCATGTTTACAGCTCCTTTGTAAAAAATCAGTTGACCATATATGTGAGGGCTCATTTCTGGATCTTCTATTCTATTCCATTGACCCACGTGCCTATTTTTGTACCAGTACCATGCAGTTTTCAGCACAATTGCCTTGTAATATAGCTTGAGGTCAGGGATAGTGATTCCCGCAGATATTTTCTTGTTGTTGAGGATGGATTTCGCTATTCTAGGTCTTTTGTTATTCCAGATGAAATTGCACATTGCTCTTTCTAACTCAATGAAGAACTGGGTTGGAATTTTGATGGGGATTGCATTGAATCTGTAGATTACTTTTGGTAAGATGGCCATTTTTAAAATGTTGATCCTCCAAATCCATGAGCATGGGAGATCTTTCCATTTTCTGAGATCTTCCTCCATTTCGTTCTTTAGAGGTTTGAAGTTCTTGTCATACAGGTCTTTCACTTGCTTCTTTAGAGTCACACCAAGGTATTTCATAGTTTTTGTGACTATTGTGAGGGTATCTATTCCCTAATTTCTTTTTCCGCATGTTTGTCCTTTGAATAAAGGAAGGCTACTGATTTGTTTGAGTTAATTTTATATCCAGCCACTTTGCTAAACTTGTTTATAAGCTGTAGGAATTCTCCTGTGGAATTTGTGGGGTCACTTAAGTACACTATCATGTCATCTGCAATAAGTGATGTTTTTACTTCTTCCTTTCCAATTTGTATCCCTTTGATTTCCTTTTGCTATCTAATTGCTCCAGCCAGGACTTCCAGTAATATGTTGAATAGGTAGGGGGAGAGTAGGCAGCCTTGTCGAGTCCCTGATTTTAGTGGGATTGCTTCAAGTTTCCCACCATTAAGTTTGATGTTGGCTGTTGGTTTGCTGTATATTGCTTTTATTATGTTTAGGTATGGGCCTTGGATTCCTGTTTTTTCCATGACTTTTAACATGAAGTGGTGTTGGATTTTGTCAAATTCTTTCTCAGCATTTAGTGAGATGACCATGTGGTTTTTTTCTTTCAGGTTGTTTATATGGTGGATTACATTGATGGTTTCCCGTATATCAAAACATCCCTGCATACCAGGGATGAAGCCTACATGGACATGGTGAATGATCCTTTTGATGTGTTCTTGGATTCAGTTTGCAAGGATTTTGTTGAGTATTTTTGCATCAATGTTCATAAGTGAGATTTGTCTGAAGTTCTCTATCCTTGTAGGGTCTTTGTGTGGTTTAGGAACGAGAGTTATTGTAGCCTCAAAAAAATAAGTTAGGTAGTGTTCCATCTGATTCTATTTTGTGGAATAGTTTGGAGAGTATTGGTATTATGTCGTAAATAAAAATCTGATAAATCTCTACACTGAACCCATCTGGACCTGGGCTTTTTTTGGTTAGGAGGCTTTTGATAACTGCTTCTGTTTCTTTAGGTGTTATGCAGTTATTTAGATGGTTTTCCTGGACCTGGTTTAACTTTGGTATCTTGTATCTGTCTAGGAATTCATCCATTTCCTCTAGATTTTCCAGCTTTTGTTGAGTATAGGCTTTTGTAGTAGGATCTGATGATTTCTTGAATTTCCTCAGTTTCAGTTGTTATTTCTCCACTTTCCTTTCTAATTCTGTTAATTTGGATACTCTCTCTTTGCCCTCTAGTTAGTCTGGCTAGGGGTTTATCAATCTTTTAAATTTTCTCAAAGAACTAGCTCTTGTTTTTTTTTTTTTTTTTTTTTTTTGATTCTTTCAATGGTTCTTTTTGTTTTTATTTGGTCTATTTCTGCCCTATGTTTGATTATTTCTTGCAGTCTACTCCTCTTGGGTGTATCAGCTTCCTTTTGTTCTAGAGCTTTCAACTGTGCTGTCAAGTTGCTAGTGTAATCTCTCTCCAGTTTTTTAATGGAAGCACTCAGAGGTATGAGTTTTCCTCTCAGTACTGCTTTCATTGCATCCCATATATTTCGGTATGTTGTGTTTTTGTTTTCATTGAATTCTAGAAAATCCTTAATGTCTTTATTTCTTCTTTGACCCTGCTATCGTTTAATAGACTTGTTTAGTTTCCATGTGTATATCTGTTTTTTTGTTGTCTTTGTTGTTATTAAAGACCAGCCTTAGACCATGGTGATCTGAACGGATGCATGTGTGTATTTCAATCTTCTTGTATCAATTGAGCTCGCTCTGTGTCCACTTATGTGGTCAATTTTCAAGAATGTGCTGTTAGGTGCTGAGAAGAAGGTGTATTCTTTTGTTTTAGGATGATATGTTCTATAGATATTTATTAATTCCAGTTGGTTCATAGTCTCTGTTAGTTTTACAGTGTCCTTGTTCTGTTTCTGTTTCCATGATCTGTCCATTAGTGAGAGTGGGGTATTAAAGTCTCCCACTATTATTGTGTGGGGTAAAATGTATTTCTTGAGCTTTAGTAGGGTTTCTTTTAGGAATATGGGTGATTTTGTATTTGGAGCATATATGTTAAGGATTGAGAGTTCCTCCTGACAGATTTCCCCTGTAGTGAGTAAAAAGTGTCCTTCCTTATCTTTTTTGATAACTTTTGGTTGAAAATCTACTTTAATTGATTTTAGAATGGCCACTCCAGCTTGCTTCTTGGGGCCATTTGCTTAGAAGTTTTTTTCCCAACCTTTTATTCTGAGATAATGTCTGTCTTTGGCTCTGAGATGAGTTTCCTGTATGCAGCAAAATGCTGGGTTTTGTTTATGTATCCAGTCTGATAGCCCATATCTTTTTATTGGGGAGTTGAGTCTATTTATGTTGATAGATATCAAGTAATAGTGGTTGCTCTTTCCTGCTATTGTTGCTTTGGTAGGTTGAATTGTACCTGTGTGTCTTTTTTCTTTTGATTTTCTTGCTTAGGAGTTTTCTTGTTTTTACTAGGATGTAGTTCCCCTCATTTATTGGGTTTTCCATCTATAATTTGTTGTCGTGCTGGGTTTTGAGTCAGATATTGTGTAAATTTATTTTTGTCTTAGAATATCTTAATCTCTCCATCTATGGTGATTGATAGTTTTTCTGGGTATAGCAGCTTGAGCTGACACTTGTGCTCTCTTAGGGTCTGCATGATGTCTGTCCAGGCTCTTCTAGCTTTCATAGTCTTTGTTGAGAAATTGGGTGTGATTCTGATTGGTCTGCCTTTATATGTTACATGACCTTTACCCTTTACTGCTTTTAGTATTCTTTCTTTGCTGTTGGCATTTTGTGTTTTGAGTATTATGTGTCGGTAGGAATTTCTTTTCTGGTCCAACCTGTTTGGAGTTCTGTAGTCTTGTTTTATGCTCATGGTCATCTCATTTTTAAGGTTAAGGAAGTTTTCTTCCAGGATTTTGTTCAAAATATTTACTGTACCTCTTAGTTGATATTCCTCGCCCTCTTCTATTCCTATTATCCTTAGGTTTGGTCTTTTCATTGTGTCCTGGATCTCCTGGACATTTTGGTTAGGAGCTTTTTGGTTTTTGCATCTTCTCTGAGTGTTTTGTGTATGTTTTCAATGTTGTCTTCGGCCCTCGAGATTCTCTCTTCCATCTCTTGTAGTCATTTGGAAATGCTTGCATCTGTGACTTCTGATTTCTTTTTTAGGTTTTCTACCTCTAGGGTTGTATCTTTTAGTGTTTTCTTTATTTTGTCCATTTCCATTTCAAATCCCTTCCTCCATTCCTTCATCTCTTTTGTTCTGTTTTCTTCTAGTTCTTTGAGTTCTTTGAGTGTTTTTCTTGTTTCTTCTTTAAAAGCTTCTAATTGTTTATGCTTTTCCTCCTGTTCTTGTTTAAGGATCTCTATCATCCTCTTGAGGTAGGATTTCGTGTCTGATTCTTCTTTTTCTGGAGTGTTTGGTATTCTGCTGTTTGTTGTGATGGGAGAGCTTGGTTCTAGTGTTGCCAGGTTGTCATGGTTTCCCTGGGGTACATTCTTTCACTTTCCTCTTACCATTTTCTTGTCAGTGATTGGTTCTCGCCTTTCCCTTGTACCTGGCCTATGTACCTGGATCCCCACTGTTCTTGGTGGTGGATGTTCGGAGTGCCCGTTGTGCACCCCAGGAGCAGTTGGCTGCGAACAGAGGGCCCGATCCCGCCGGGTTCCTTGATGCCTGGTATATAAGAGTTTGCCTTTTCCTGAATTCTTACCAGCACCTGTGTTTTGTTTTTTGTTTTGTCCTTTTAAGATTGTTATTATAGCTTGATTGAGGTGATAATCTAATTTTGAACTTCCACATTCGTTAACAGTGTTTAATATTTTCACATATTTTTTAAAAAGATTAATAGGTATTTCCAAGAAGGCACCATTTACTGCCCTCTTGGAAACATCTATTAGTCTTTTTAAAAATCATTTATTTTTTAAGTGTATGGGTGTTTTGCTTGCATGTATGTCTATGTACAATGTGAAGTGCCTGCAGAGGCCAAAGGAAGGGGTAATATCCTTTGGAACTAGAGTGATAGATGGTTTTGAGCCAACCTATGGGTTCTAGGAACTAAACCCTAGTTGTCTAAAAGAGCAGTTAGTACTGTTAACCACAGAGTCATCTCTCCAAACTCTATTGATTATTTTAAAACCAGCAGTCTCAATTTAACTGTACCCCTGAGATCTCTCAGACACTGAGCCACTGACCAGGCAGCATATACCAGCTGATATGAGGCTCCCAACACATATACATCAGAGGACTGCCAGGTCTAGATTCAGTCAGAGAAGATGCACCTAACCCTTAAGAGACTTGGGGCTCCAGGGAGTGTGGAGGTCTAGTGGAATCAGGGTTGGGTACATTCTTGTGAAGGGGTGGGAGGAGGTATGGGATGTGGTATACTCAGAGTATACTGGAAGAGGAATAAAATCTGGACTGTAAAAAAGGACTAAAGAATAAATAAATAAGTAAATAAATAAATATTTTATAAATCTCAAAATACGAGGCAAATTTTACAAGTACTAGCTTACATTCATTCTCTGTAACACTCTGTCAAAATGTTCTACTTATCGGTTATCTATAAGTTGTCATAGTATTTCTTCAAACATTTTATTTACTTCTTTTTATATCACCATTTTACTAGATGAATGGTATCACATTCCTGTAAGTTTCAAAAATGCCTATTTTTTATATGTGCACACTCATAGGAGGTTATAGTTTTAGAAGCAAACATGGTAATTCTGCTGGTAATGAGGAAAAATTACAGGCGTACTCTATCATGCTTTATCCTTAGTAAAAAAATAAAACCATCAATTAAATTTAACTTTATTTTGGTTTGGTTTGGTTAACTTTATTTATCATTTGGTTTTATTCTATTTTTAATGTTGATTTGTATATTTTGGAATTATCCAAATGTATGCCTATGAGGGATAGATACACATAAGTGCTGTTGAAATTGTATACCAGAAGAGGTATGAGGTCATTTGGAAGTAGGGTTAGAGGTGGTTATGTGATGCCTAATATGAGTTCTGGCAACTGAACTGGGGTCCTCCATAAGAAGAATATACATTCCTAACTGTGAACAACATCCAGCTCTTAGTCTACCTGTTTTGATGTAACTTCATTGGTTATTAGAAATATTCCTCTAAAGAACCCAATACAAACTTTTCCTTTGTTTTGCATGATGTCCAATCCATAAGTTTCTTTCCTAAACTGAATGATGTCATGACGATTTTGGAACTCCAGAACTGTAAGATACACTTTTTTTTTTTCAAAGTATACAGTACTTAGTTATAAAAAGACAAACCACAGATAGTTAATTTGTAAGTCCATTATACTTAAAATATTTTCTTAATGCCTTATCTCAAACCATTTTAACATTATAGTCTATTTAACATAATATAACATGGAAGTTAATATGACAACAAAGCTTTATAATATCTAATACTGGTTCTATTCCATGAATAAATGTTCAGAAGACTTGGGATTATTTTACTGAAAGAACCCCGGAGGGTATCTTCCGCCTGAGGAGACCCCTCCCAAGGAGCAGCGAGACCACGCAGTTCGGATGCAAACAGCAAGAGGTTTATTTAGATACACAGGTACCTGTGGGCACACAGTCTCTCGGAGGACTTGCGCGCCGGACAAAGGGGCAGTCCCCTTTTTATAGGGCTTGGGGGGCAGAAGCAAGGTACAGAAGCAGAAGCATAGCAACAGGGTTCTAATTGGTTAGTTTAAATGTGGCCAGGGAGTGAGCCCAAGGACATGGCTCCAAGGAAACAGCTCCTGGTACCAGCCGGGGCTGCGGCTCCCGAGAATAGTTGCCTTGGGCTTATCTAAGTGTGGGAACTGTGGCAGAAATATGGCTCCAAGGACACAACTCCTGGTACCAGTCGGGGGCTGCAGCTTATCTGAAAGCTGGGCTTGTCTGAGTGTCTCCCTTTCTTTGTCTATTGCAAGCTGGCCGCCCACCGGTATCTTGCTTGGCCACCTGGGACCCTGACCTAGCCTGCCCCGTGTGTGCACAGCCTTACAGACATGGCATTTACTGTTGCTAAGCGGGGGTCTTTCATTACCTCTTAAGAGAAAAAAATAAGGTTTTGTAAGCTCAACTTACCATGATGGGTATTTTATAGTTTTGTTCTATTTTGTTTAAAATACCAATTGTATAACAATTAAAAAATAATAATAAAAGAAAAATTAGTATAAAAGTTAGATACTTGCTTTTTTATTGCTGAGTTTTTGAGTTCCTTATAGTATCATATATTTACTATTTTATGTTTATTATCAAAGACATTTTATTTGGCTTTATTTTCATTTTTCTATATACCAACTGCTAGTTAGACCAGCATCATTTAGTCAAGATGCTTTCTTTTTTTCATTGTATAGTTTTGGCTTCTTTGTAAATAACCAAGTGACCGTAAGTGTGTGGTTTTATTTTATCTACCTTCATGTATCTGTATCAACACCATGTAGTTTTTGTCACTATTGCTCTGTAGTGTAGCTTGAGGTCAAGGATAGTGATTCCTCCAGAAGTTTGTTTTAAGAATTGTTTTTGCTATTCTGGCTTTTTTGTTTTTCCATATGAATTTGAGAATTGCTCTTTCTATGTCTTTAAATAGTTGTATTGAAATTTTGATAGGAATTGCATTGAATCTGTAGATTGCTTTTTGTGGATGGCCATTTTTACTATGTTAATCTTACCAATCCATGAGCATGGGAGATCTCTCCATTTTTCTGAGGTCTTTTTCAATTTCTTCAGAGACTTGAAGTTCTAGTTGTACAGATCTTTCACTTGCTTTGTTAGAGTTGCCCCAAGATATTTCATACTATTTGTAACTATTGTGAAGGGTGTCGTTTCCCTACTTTCTTTCTGAGCCCGTTTATCATTTGTATAAAGGAAGGCTAATGATTTGTTTGAGTTAATTTTATATCCAGTCACTTTGCTGAAGTTGTTAAAATGACATTTGTTCATTGGTCCTGACCTTCTTAGAATTCAAAATACCCAAAGAACAGTGTGACTTGGAAACATTTGGAAAGGCAAAATAGAGACAGAGAAGATTAGAATAGAGTTGGTTAAGCTAGTGACCGAGTTCTTCTCCAGTACCACACTGTCTTGATTACTATAGCTTTAGAATAAGTCACAAAGTCATATTGTATTAGTTGCTTAACTTTGTTCTTCTCTTTCAAAATTGTATTAAAATGTATGTATTTTTTTCTCTCCATCCACACAAACTTTATATAGAATCTATTTATATAGAAACGCATGATAGCTTTCTGCATTTTAAATGGTTTGTTTTTATTTTGTGTGCATTGATACATACATGTCTGTGTGAAGGTGTCAGATCTGTAGTTACAGGCAATGTTGAGCTGCCATGTGGATGCTGGGACTTAAACCCAGGTTCTCTGTAAGAGTATCCACTGCTCTTAACTGCTGAGCCAGCTTTCAAGCCGCCAGCTTTCTGTATTTTGATTAGAATTACACTGTATTTATATATGAACTTGGAAATGGACATTTTGACAATATTGATTTATTTAAAAATCAATAATTTTAATGAAAATTGCATTTTTCTCTGTATATTTAATTAAAATATTTATTTTTAATTTTGTGTATTTTAATAAATGTGTATATATGTGTATGGGTATGTGCACATGTGAGTCCAAGTACCTGTGGAGTCCATAAGAAGTCATCATATCCATGGAGCTATATCACAGGTAGTTATTAACTATCCAACTTGTTTCTGGGAGTCAAACTCTGAAAGAACAGCATGTTCTCTTAACTACTGAGCCATATTTCCAGGGCCCATTTATTTATTGCATATGGTGTATCTGTGTGAATGTGGGGGCTAGAACTCAGTGTTGAATGTTTTTTTCTACTTTTCTCTACCTTATTTTTAAAACAAGGTGTCTTAGTCAGGGTTTCTGTTCCTGCACAAACATCATGACCAAGAAACAAGTTAAGGAGGAAAGGGTTTATTCAGCTTACACTTCCACATTGCTGTTCGTCACCAAAGGAAGTCAGGACTGGAACTCAAGCAGGTCAGGAAGCAGGAGCTGATGCAGAGGCCATGGAGGGATGTCACTGGGTTGCTTCCCCTGGCTTGCTCAGCTTGCTTTCTTATAGAACCCAGGTTTACCAGCCCAGGGATGGCACTACCCACAATGGGCTGGGCCCTCCCCCCTTGATCACTAGTTGAGTAAATGCCTTATAGCTGGATGTCATGGAGGTATTTCCCCAACTGAGGCTCCTTTTTCTGTGATTAACTCCAGCCTGTGTCAGTTGACATAAAACCAGCCAGTAAACAGGGTCTCTCACTGAATCGTAAGTTCATCAGTAAGCTAAACTATCTGGCTAGTGTGTTCCAGGGATTCTGCTGTCTATACTGCTATCACTGGAGTTACAAATGTAGGTTACTGTAAAAGCTTTTATTTGGCTGCTGGGCATCCAAATTCACATTTTAATGCTTGCAATATAAGCACTTTACCAACTGACCATTTGTGTACTCCCTCCATTTATTTAGTTAGTTGATTTATTTCACCAGAATTTTTCAATTTTACTCATATAGATTTTGTACATATATTGTTATGTTTATACCTAAGTAATGTATTTCATTTAAAGGGATGCTAGTGTAAATTATATTGCACTTTTTACTTCATATTTCACTTGTTCACTGCTTCTGTATAGGAAACTGATGGGCTTGTATTAACTTTATTTCCTGAAACCCTGCAAAGATATTCTATTATTCAAGGAAAAATTTGTTGATTTTTAAAAATATTTCTTTGTAATATCATCTGGATTTTTGTTTTTGTGAGATAAAGTTTTAAGTGACCCAGACTAACCTCAAACTCACTATGTACCCTATATTAAACTTGGTTCTCCTGCCTAAGCCTCCTGACTACTGAAATTACAGACATGCACCACCATGCTTAGCAACAAAGATAAGTTTAATTCATTCTTCCTAATCTGTATATTCTTCCATTTCTTGTCATATTGCATTTGTTATAACTTATAGCACAATTTTAAAAAGCAGTGTAGGGAAGGATCATTGTTGATTTTTTTTCTTGATTTTTGGAGGAATGTTTTGAATTTCTTACCATTAAATTTTGTGTTAGTCATAGATTTCTTTTTAGATTTTCCATTACTTCCCTCTCTTCTTCCTCCTTCTCTCCCTCCCTCCCTCCCCCTTTACCTTACTATCTTTACTGGAGACTGAATTCATGAACTTGATCTAGCTACATTGCCTGCCTTGTAGCTTTCTTTATCAAGTTGAGGATATTCCTCTTTATTCTTAGTTAAGAGGGGTTTTTCTAAGAGAGAGAGAGAGAGAGCGAGAGGGAGGGAGGAAGGGAGAGGGAGAGGGAAAAGGAGAGAGAGGGAAAGGGAAAGGGAGAGGGAGAGGGAGAGGGAGAGAGAGGGAGAGGGAGAGAGAGAGAGAGAGAGAGAGAGAGAGAGAGAGAGAGAGAGAGAGAGAGAGAGAGAGAGAGAGAGAGAGCATGTGCACATGATTGTCAGTGCCTATAGAGGTCAGAGGCATTGAATCTCTTTGGAGCTGAAATTACAGGGACTTGTGAGCTGCCTGCTGTAGGTGCTGGGGACTGAATTCAGGTGCTTTATGAGAGCCACACGTGCTCTTAACCATGTCACAATCTTTCCAGCAACCACCGCCCCTTTAAATCATGAAGAATGGGTATTGGATCTTGTTAAATGTTTTTTCTGTACCTGTAGATGTGATCATGTAATTTTGTTAGCCAGTTTTTACTATCACACAAAAGTTTATTTTACAAAACGTGTCATATGAAAATGCACACAACCCAATTTTACACAAGAGTTAAATAGGCTTTTGGGAGAGAGACATGAACTTCTCTGCAGAATAGCCATTGTTTAGATTCTTTCCAGGTTTTCTAACATGATGACTCTGGTTCTTCATATTACCATTGTTATTCTGATGCCCACTAGTTGCCATCATTCATAACATTTATAAGGAGATTAAAGCCCCACAATATTCCTAGGACTTAATGTGGAATGTTGGTAATTGATTTTCAAATGTTGAACCAACACTTCCATGACTATTATAAATCCTAATTGATTGTGTTATATAATTACTTTAAAGCATCATAAAATTAAATTATTAATTTTTAAAAACATTTGCACTCATATTCATTAAATATCTTGGTCTATAGTTTCCCTAGTATACCTCTGGCTTTGTATTAGAGTAATTCTAGCCTTACTGACTGAGTTAAGTATTCAATATGCCTTATGGACATTTCTTCTTTCACTTTTAACAACTATTCTAAATTTTGTCTCATTTCCACATCCATTTGGAATTTCTCAATTCTAGATTAGTTCACATATTTTGTTTTCTCGTGGCCATACCTGAGTCTCTGATTATTGTTACAGAAAGATCACAGTCAGTGACTCATGGTAGCAGAGCTCGACTGCCCACAATGCTGCTAAACTTTTTTTTTAACTCACCTCAATAGATAATTCATCAAACACTTTCTCCTGAAACCCACAGGTTCATCTCCACTATCTCCAAGCTCAGAAGATTCTTATAATAAATTTAGTAAATGTTTGTTAATTACTTGAGGTATCTCCTTCTTAGTTATGAAGAGAATCAAAACCATCAGACAACTTAAATTCCTTTAGAATCTGAACTGATTTTTCCAATTCTTGGGG
>NC_137970.1:127303261-127379493 GCF_963924665.1 Micromys minutus | reverse complement strand
CATCTATCCTCATGTAAGTTCAGAGGCTTTAACTAGATCCTTGTGCAGTTTTCCCGTGGAAATTTGGAGTTCCTTTGGGGTAATTTGGAAACTGTATCACAGCTGTATTACCTACTAGTAGCAGTTTGTATTTTTATGGTTTATAGTTCCCAACCTATACTCGCTCTGTCTTGCAGCCATGTATGCTTTCGCTGATGTATCCCACAGATTCACCCAGTGCTGAAGAGAGTTATGTGCCCATGAGCCCCAAAGGTACTGCTTCTGAACATAGACCCCACTACAGCCAGGAAGACTACATTCCAATGAGCTCAAGCATGCTGCCTGAGTTACCTGCAGACTTGGAGCCACCCCCAGTGAACAGAAATCTCAAGCCCCAGAGAAAGTGTAAGGCATTTGACTAAGACTACTGTGTTGGGTAGAGGGGCAAGCTCCTTCCTTATAATTATCAGAAATAAATAAATAGGGAAGAATTAAGAGACTCGGGTACTTTTTTAAAGATTTATTTATTTTGAGTATGTGAGTACACAGTCACTGACCTCAGACACACCAGAAGAGGGCATCAGATCCCATTACAGATGGTTGTGAGCCGCCATGTGGTTGCTGGGAATTGAACTCAGGCCCTCTGGAAGAGCAGTCAGTGCTCTTAACCACTGAGCCATCTCTACAGCCCTGGGATATTTTTTCCCATGATCTTTAAGATAAAAATAGTCAGGAGACACTAAGTTACTGTGGCTCTGCAACCTACAAAAACAAGTTCATTCCAGAGGGCATGTTTTTGCCTACTTCCATAATGAAGTACCAGGTGTAAGTGATGAGAAACCACCGGACATCTCATTTAAATAACACTAGAATGTAAAGTACTGGCCTTCTGGAAGGCCACAAATGGTCTTTGACAATTCCTTAATGTCCTTCATACTCAAGTACAATTTATAATTTTTGCTCTGTGCATACTGTACAATAGCAGAGGCAGAGTAGTAGTGGAGAACTTCAACTATGAACCATATAACTCCTGTGTACCCAGGGCATCTTTTAGCCCCTGTGTTACTACTCCCAGGCAGCCCTTCTGATAGAAAAAGGGAAAAGATAAATCAAAGTGAATTAAAAATTCTTTTGAGATTTTTTATGTATGTCGATATATTGCCTGCATTTATGTTTGTGTACCACATGAATTCAGTGTCCATGGAGGTCAAAAGTGTCCATCAAATCCCTTGGAACAGGAGTTACAGGTGCCTAAGTTGCTATGTAGGTGCTGGGAATAGAACCAAATTCTCTGAAAGAGCAGCAGGTGCTCTTAATTGTTGAACCATCTGTCCCTAAAAGTGAATTATTAACTTAATTCTTACCTTCATTCACTTGCCCAATAGGCTACATGATTACAAGGAAACATTTGGTGCACTGGCTAAGATTCCTGACATTCCATATGGTCTGCTTCTGCCTCTCATTGCTCTTAGAAATACAGCCCCATTCTGGTGGCTATGCCAAAATTTGCTGAGCCCTTACTCAGGTCTAGTCAATAGCAGGTATACCTTTTTGGTTGTAAGTCCACCACGTGTGTAGAGTGTTAGCCATGTATGCAACAGTATGTTAGGCACTGGATAGTATGCAGGAATAAAAATTGAGGAAGGTCTTTGGTTTGAGGATGAGGATTATATATCAAAATCACCTAGAAGAAGAAAAGAAGCATTGCAAAGTCAGTACTACATATAACAGACTCTGTCTTGTGGGGTACAGAGGAAATAACTAGCTATTCTATTCTGAAACAACACCAAACCATTTTATTTATTGGTTATTTTGTTTATTTGCATTTCAAATGTTATTATCTCCCTTCCCAGTTACCCCTTCAAAAAAAACCCATCTCAATCCCTCTCCTCGCCTCCACAAGAGTGCTCCCCCACTCACCAACCCACTCCCAGTCTACTGTCCTATCATTCCCCTACACTGGGGCATCAAGCCTTCACACAACCCAGGGCTTCCCCTCCGATTGATGCCAGACAATGCCATCCTCTACTACATATGCAGCTGGAGTCATGGGTCCCTTCATGTGTACTCGTTGGTTGGTAGTTAAGTCCCTGGGAGCTCTGGGATGTCTGGTTGGTTGATGCTGTTGTTCTTGCTATGGGGTGCAATCTTCAGTTTCTCCACCAACTCCTCCATTGGGATCACCATGCTCAATCCAATTGTTGGCTGCAATCATCTAGATCTGTATTGGAAAAGCTCTGATCAGGTTTCTATCAGCAAGCACTTCTAGGCATCACCAAGTGTCTGGGTTTGGTGGCTGCATATGGGATGGGGCAGAGATCCCCCAGTGCTATACACCTCTGTTCAGTTTCCTGACCATTTATATATCTTGCAGGTCTCCTCCTACATCTAATCCTGCCTCCCTTTTCCTCTCCTTCTCCTCTCTTCCTCCCAAGTCCCTCCCAACCTCAACTTCCCATGATTATTTTGTTTCCCATTCTAAGTAGGACTGAGACACCACACTTTGGTCTTTCCTTTTCTTGACCTTCGTATGGTCTGTAAGTTGTATCATGGGTATTCAGAGATTTTTTTTCCTAATATCCACTTATCAGTGAGTGGATACCATGTGTGTTCTTTTGTGACTGGGTTACCTCACTCAGGATGATATTTTCTAGTTCCATCCACTTGCCTAGGAATTTCATGTAGTCATTGTTTCTAATAGCTAAGTAGTACTCCACTGTGTAAATGTACCAAACTTTTTGTATCCATTTTTTCTGGTGAGGGACATCTGAGTTCTTTCCAGCTTCTGACTAAAGTAAATAAGGCTATTATGAACATAATACAATAGGTGTCTTTGTTATATGTTGGAGCATCTTTTGAGTATATGCTCAGGAACAGTATAGCTGGGTCCTCAGGTAGTACTATGTCCAATTTCCTGTGGAACCACCAGACTGATTTTCAGAGTGGTTATACTAGCTTACAATCTCACCAACAGTGGGGGAGTGTTCCTCTTTCTCCATATCCTCACCAGCATCTACTGTCATCTGAGTTTTTTATCTTAGTCATTCTAAGTGGTGTGAGATGGAATCTCAGGTCATTTTGATTTTAAACCATGGATCAGACTTAGAGATAAAGACTTGGTAGGTTAGGGGAAAGGATGGACAGTAAGAACAGATGAGCTGTTGGGATAAATATTGGAGTTCATCTAGGAAAATACAGACGGTAAAGCCTTAAGACAGATGATTGGTGTCATGCTACTAGGAGAACCTTCCTCGTTAGGGACTTTATTCATGTGTTCCCCTCTCCTCAGCCCAGACAGTTACCTATGCCCATGATACCTGAGAAAATAATTGGGCAGCAGGAAGGTCTCTGTCAGTATGTCTTTCTGCATGTGTCATTTAGTGGAGGAAATAGATACCAATGCAGTCAAATCAGTCATTGAGGCAAATACTAAGTACAGAGGCTGCTGCCTTGAGAAAGCCAAAAGAAAACCCTGCCATTTGGGATCATAGTCTAGACTTTGATCAAATAATCACAGATATTATTTCATCATAAACCCTGGGAGGAGTCATGGATTGTAAGCAAACAAAAGAATGAGGCCTGTGATGAGGGATCTGAGACAGCCTGGAGGCCAGAGGCCACCCAAAGCATGGGACATTGAACTGAGATGTGAAGATAAGTAACTGAACAACAACATGAAGGAGAATATTTTGGGTGGGAGGACCAGTAGGTAGATACATGGAGACTAGAACCTGGTGATCATCTCTGCCTCTTGTCTGGAATATATTGATCTTCCAGAAGCTACAAATTTCTGTAAATTTGGTTAATATTGTGTTTCTACCACTTGATTCATGACCGATAGACTGAGACTCCAATAACTGTATATTGACTAAATGCATGTTTTCATTGTTTTTGACTTCTAATGTCATAAGGCCACTTGTTCAATAGTTGTTCATATCCCCAGGGAATCAGGCAAGTGTGGAATGTTGAAATTCTCACTCATTACTAGTAATTCCTGTTAGTACATTTGAATTTGGCATGTAAAGAAAGTGGACTTTGAAAGCTTTTACAGTCTTTAGATTCTCTGCTTAATGTTCCTGAGTGCTAACCATAATGAATACTGTGCACTGGTTTTTAGCACGGCCACCTCCCTTGGACCTGAGAAACCTTTCCACCATCCGAGAACACACATCTCTAACCAGGACTCACACTATGCCTTGGTAAGCCTCAGACCTTGGGTCTCTTGTGGTTAGAATTCATTTCATCTTCTTTAAGAGAGCTAAAGGAGGAGTTGGTCTTACTATCAAGAGCCACAAGTGGTTTCTCCACTACAAAGGAAGGTGTGTGACTGAGTTTCTTTGGATTTTAAGGCCCAGAAATTGAACAGTGTTAAGAACTTCTGTCTCTTCCTGCTGTACCTGTTCTCTAAAGAACTCTTTTGTTACATGATCTTGCTCTGTATTAGTCAGGGTTCTCTAAAGAAACAGAACTGATAAAATTAATATGTATATATTAGATGTGGTGTTTGTTAGAATGGCTTACAGGCTATGGGCCATGTTATTCCAACATGCTGTCTCCCAGTGGGAAGGCCAGGAATCCAGTAGTCTATGATACTGGGTGTCTTAACAGTCCAAATCTGGTACTGAAATCTCAGGGAATTCCCAGAGGGATACTGATCTTCAGTCTACATCAGAATCCCATCGAAGTAGGTTATAACACCAATGAAGGAATGCCCCAGGAATAAGATAGATGAAATTGTCAGTGAGAAGAAAGGCAAGCAAGCAAAAGGCAAAAGCTTTTATCTTCCACATTTTTTATGTGAGATGTTGTCAGAAGGTGTTGCAGATTTAGGGTAGATCTTTCCCTCTCAATGATCCAATAAAGACGTCTCTTGAGTAGGCCCAGCTACTTTGTTTTTAGTTGATTCCAGATGTAGTCACATTGACAACAAAAATTATCACATACTCCAGACTTGTTTGCATGTTTCAATTCCAGCATCAATAAAGATAGACTCTTTCTTGATCCAAATGCAGATATTCAAGGGAGACAAAATTATGGCATTCTGTCAGACTGGAATTACTCCTGCCACAGAGTACACAGATAGCACTACTAACTAGGGTTCTAGAAGCTTAACTTAATGAATCATTTCTGAGAAAAGAATTTTTAGAGAAAGTGGGATAGCGTATAACCTGGATAAATAAACCTGAACACATCGGTGCCTGCTCATCTTACTTTCTTGAAGGTGCGTTTTCTGAATCTCAGGTTAATTCAGGAATTTCCAGTCACACAATAAATGCCACAGGACATGGAACCTTTTTTGAGATAGGGACTGGTTGGCCTGGAGCTCACAATCTAGACCAGGAAGGCCCCTTGAACTCCCAGAAATCTTTCTGTCTCTTTGTACCAAGTTCTGGGATCAAATAAAGGTAAAAGCATATACCACCCTACCCATGTGGAGAGGCTAACAATGTAAAGAATTCTTCAGAGAGCTTTATTTCCAAGCCAAACTGCAGATACACTTATCCTGTTCTTATGTCTTAGGGGGAAGAGGGAAATTATATATTGTCTCTTTTTATTTTGTCAGATGATGAGTACACTTTCTTATTTCTCCTGTCTAGTTTAGAAACAAAAATACATTAAGGAAGTGGGGAGGGTTTTTTGTTGTTTGGTTGGTTAATTAGATTTTGCTTTGGAGTATTTGTTTTTATTCTGACAACTAGGTACCATTATTACTTTGGGGAATTTTTGTTAATTTGTTGTTTGCTAAATAAATGCATTTGTCTATGTTACTTGGAAGGTTTACAGAAAAGCAGTTGGGAAGCATTTGCTCCAGAGTGGGACAGGGCTGCTGGGAAGTGTCTTCTTCTAGAATTGTTTGGGTCAAAAGGAAGCTATATCTGGAAGGAGAGGGCTCAAATCCCACAGGTCTCTGTCTGTTCCTGGCTATGTTTCAAAGCAGCTGTAAGACATTGCATTGACCTCATCTGTATTTTTTTTGTCTTAGCAATCAAACCAGCTTTCTCTCTCCACAAAAAAATAGTATTAATTCTGCAAGATTTTTTGCAACTCCTTCAAAAGAAGAAAAAGAAAAAGAAGAAGGAGGAGGAGGAGGAGAAGGAGGAGGAGAAGGAGAAGAAGGAGAAGAAGAAGGAGAAGAAAGCTATACAAAAATGGTAATTTTGTGGGTTTTGTGTGTTAGTGTGTGTGTGTTCTTTTTCTTCTCTAAATCTATAATCCTGCGAGTTCATTATGCTGAAAGCACATTCCTCAAAAGTCTCTGTGCAGTCATAAAGCATAGCTGATAATAAAACCAGGCCACCATTTTTTTTAGATTGGGAGAAAATCAATTTGAAGCTCATTTCCTTCTTTCCTTTTCTTTTTTTAATGTGTGTATTTTAAGTGTATGCATGTATATAGTGTAAAATCAATTTGAAGCTCATTTACTCCTTTCCTTTTCTTTAATGAGTATTTTAAGTGTATGCATGTATATAGTGTGTACATGTATGTAATATAAGTAGTTATGTATGCATATTGGGTAATGTGCACAAGTGAGTGTTCCACTACCTCTATTCTCTCTCCCTCACTGTCCCTATCTCTCTGTCTCTGTCTGTCTCTGTCTCTCTCTCTGTCTCTCTCTCTCTCTGTCTCTCCCTCCCCCATCTCTCTCCTCGATTTTTATTAATTTTAGGATTGGCTAGGCTATCAGGCTAGAAACTTTCAGGGATTCATCTGTCTTCTCCCCAGCAAGTACCTGAACTACAGATCTATGTAATTTTGCCTTGATTTTATGTGGGTTCTGGAGATCTGAACTCAGACCCTAACATTTGAATGCAAAGCACTTTATCTACTGAGCCACTCCTTAACAACTTAAAGTTGGTTTTCTTTCTTTATTTTTTTAAAACAACTTTATTTTAAAAAACAAAGATAAATGTACAAATTTTACACATTTTTGCATAAAAGTATAAGAATACATTTTTGTCAGTGATTGTTTTTTTTTTAAAGGTTTGATAGTGTGCATTCAGATCTTACTAGTTACAATGAGTATAAAGTACATGTAAAACAGGATATAACCTGGAATTAGGCAAAGTTTTCTTGGTGTGTAAGGATTAAGCATAATGGTTTTTTCTTTTCTTTTCTTGAACTTCATATAGTCTGTGAGTTGTTTCTGGGGTGTTCAGAGCTTTCTGGGGTTAGTATCCAATTATCAGTGACTGCATATTATGTCTGTTCTTTTGTGACTGTGTTATCTCACTCAGGAAGATATTCTCTAGATGCATCCATTTTCTTAAGAATTTCATAAAGTCATTGTTTCTGGTAGCTGAGTAGTACTCCATTGTGTAAATGTACCACAATTTTTGTATCCATTCATCTACTGAAGGACATCTGGGTTCTTTCCAGATTCTGGCTATTATAAATAGAGCTGCAATGAACATTGTGGTGCATGTGTCTTTGTTGTATGTTGGAGCTTCTCTGGGTATATGCCCAGAAGTGGAATAGCTGGATCTTCAGGTAGTACTATGTCCAATTTTCTGAGGAATGGCCAGACTGATTTCCAGAGTGGTTGTACCAGTTTACAACCCCACCAAGAGTGTAGAAGTGTTCCTCTTTCTCCACATCCTCACCAGCATCTGCTGTCATCTGAATTTTTGATCTTGGCCAATCTGACTGGTATGAGGTGAAATCTCAGGGTTGTTTTGATTTGCATTTCCCTGATGGCTAAGGATGCTGAGCACTTCCTTAGATGTTTCTCAGGCATTCGATATTCCTCAATTGAGAACTTTTTGTTTAGCTCTGTACCCAATATTTTTATTGAACAACTTTATTTTTAAAAACAAAGATAAATGTAAATTTTTAAGCATTTTTGCATAAAAGTATGCGAATACATTTTTGTCAGTGCTTGGCTTTTTTTTAAGGTTTGATAGTGTGCATTAAGATCTTACTAGTTACAATGAGCATAAAGTACATGTAAAACAGGATGTAACCCAGAATTAGTCAAACTTTTCTTGGTGTGTAAGGATTAAGCATAATGGTTTTTCTTTTCTTTTTTCTTTCCTTGAACTTCACACAGTCTGTGAGTTGTTTCTGGGGTGTTCAGAGCTTTCTGGGGTTAGTATCCAATTATCAGTGTATTTCAATCTTCTTATATATTGAGGCTTGTTTTGTGACCGATTATATGGTCAATTTTGGAGATGGTGCTGTGAGGTGCTGAGAAGAAGGTGTATTCTTTTGTTTTAGGATGAAATGTTCTGTAGATGTCTATTAGTTACAATTGGTTCATAACCACTGCTAGTGACTGACTTCTTCCTGGTAGTGTGTCTTGAAGACTTCATTGACAATGCTGTCTCTTCATATTTGAGACTTTCTGTTGTTTCCACCAGTGTATCTGCATTAATATTTTAGCAGATAAACTGAATATGACTCCATAAGAAGCTGAAAGATAGATTGTGAATTTGATTAGAAATGTGAGGTTGAATGCCAAGATTGAATCTAAACTAGGCCATGTGGTAATGGGCAACAATGCAGTCTCACCGTACCAGCAAGTGATTGAAAAGAATAAGTCTTTCTTTTAGAAGCCAAATGTTGGCCATGAATATTGAAAAGATACATAATCAGAACAGTATATCAGATTATCCCAAATGGGCAACCCAAGATTCTGGCTTTTATTAAAGGACTATAAAGAAAAGGAGAAAAAGGAATCAGTAGAAGACACAGTAACCATTGTGTATAAAGAATGAGGTACATTTTTAGAAGCAATTAACATGTTTGCTACAAATTTTGGACAACTTCAATAAAATTAGTTATGATTCATTTAAAAAATAAAATTAAAAAGAAATTAAAGTGTGTGTTTGTGTCTGTCTCCATTTCTGTCTGCCTGTCTTTCTCCCCCCCCCCCCACCGTGTGTGTGTGTGTGTGTGTGTGTGTCGGTCTGTCTTGTGGGAGAGAGTTATGTGCTCATAATTCTCATAATTACAGATCTTCCAGGAAGCCAGAGGCATGAGATTCATAACTTGGCCTTTCTCTCTGTAAGAGCAGTGGTATGCTTTTAATTGTTAAGCCAACTCTCCAGCCCCATATGTTAGTCTTCTGACCATTTGCTTTTAATGTTGTTTGGTTAGTTGAGTTTTGTTGTCATTTAGTTTTTGTTTTTGATACAGGGTCTTACCAGGTAGCCCTGACTCTCCTGGCATTCACTACACAGATCAGGCTGGCCTCAAATTCACAGAGATCCATCTGCCTCTGCCTCCCTAGTGCTGGGATTAAGGAATTATGCCACCAGTCTCAGCTTTGGCCATTCATTTTAAAATATGAGTGACAACAGCGATTTCATGTGACATTCTGAGAAAGCTATGACATGAAAGAAAGGGGTCAAAATAAATGGGAGAAAATATAATTGCTAGAAGGAAAAAACCTTCTAAAATTGTAATATTGCCAATACTCAGAAAAACTGAGTTATTAATATAATTCACCAGCATATCTATTATGTTAATTAAGAACCTTAACAGAAGTTCATGCTCCATCACCAAGAAGATCTGAATTTAGGTCCCCAGAACCCATATTGAAATATATGGACATAGTAACAGGTGCATCTAGCTTGCTGTACTGTGTTTGAAATGTAAACTTTTACTCAAAAGTGCAGGCTTCAGTTCACCCTCTTATGATCTGGTGTCAGCTGCTTGGATGAGGCCAAAACTAGCATTCTTTCTTAAATTCAACCTAGCTATTCATTATTTATCTCAATCTTGTGATGTTGGTTCCTAGGAGGAATACAGAACAGTCAATTCCCTGAGAAGCAGTACTCTTACTTGGGCAAAGAAATTTAGCTTGGATTATTTGGCCCTGGACTTCAATTCAATATCAGCAGCCCCTGTGCAGAAGGTAGGAACAGTTCCCAGGTGATTCTACTTCTACTTAGATTTTTCTAATGATCAAACCATGTGTATTTGCTTTAGATCTTAGAAATGCGAATATGTATAATCAAAATGTTAAAATTAACCTTAATCTTGCCACCCAAAGACAATGAAGTCTCAGTATATTTCCTTTTGAGTGCCTGTGTATAGAAGCATGTAATATTCATACTTCTAAAAATTATAGAAAAAAATCCTTAGGCAGAGATAATGATGGGGCACACCGGGCTCTTGGGGCAGAGGAAGTACTTGTTTAGGGAAAATTTAACAGTTTAGTCTATCTGGTTGTTAAGGAATGATGAAAGAAGCTTTAAGTTGAAGTGGATTTCAGTAGAGGTCCTTGAATGTAGTTTCAACTTCATTGGGTAGTATTCTTTTCTGTACAGTAGGGATCAGAAATAATACCACCTATTTCAAGGACTGTGAGGACTAAGTGATATTAGCTATTAACTGATAGCACTCACTTGACAGCAGCAGTCATAAATGGGTGATGGTATATGAGCAAGGGATGGTCATAATCCACACTAAGAATGTATTGTGTAGTATATACAAAGCAACTAATTGAACAGAGTTTATACAATGATTCCATTTGTGTATCTTCTTACATCCCAAACACTGTTCTGACATTGAAGTAAAGTCAGTGAGACAAGTTATAGTAATACGTTCAGAAGGCATATTTGTCAGTTTGAGTGGGCTTTCCACTCAAAGCAGAAAATTGTTGGTGCTTATAACCACAAAAGTACATTTATCTATCTATATTAAGAAAGAGTACTGTAGGCCAAGGCCTTTGTGTTACAGACAATCTTCAACCCAGAGGTCTTGGTAGAGGAAAGAAGAGAGGACTGAATTCCAGGATGCTTATTCTTAGTATCAGCACATATCACTTCTATTTCCATCTTATTGATCTAAGCAAATCAACTAACTAAAGAGATGCTTACAAAAATACATACACATATGTATCAAGTTTTTATAGGTAGAAGATAAAGCAAATATATCCTATCAAAGAATGTTTAAATTAAGATGAAATAAAAACTTTTTTTTCTTCCCTTTCAGAAACTTCTCCTTTCAGAAGAGCAAAGAGTAGACTATGTCCAAGTGGATGAGCAGAAGACACAAGCTCTCCAGAGTACCAAACAGGAATGGACAGATGAGAGACAGTCCAAAGTGTGAGAGGTGTGGGCTTGGGCAAAATGAGCAATGGGGAAGCTTGGGAATTCATTTGAAATTTCTTCATTAAAAATATACCAGTGGTCAGTATAGGGCAAAACCAACAGTAAATGTGTGGTTTAGGGGTGTCTTGGTAAAAACCTTTAGAAAACATATATGTTGAGTTCAAAGAGTCCAGTTCCCAATATGGCAGAGTGTATTGTTGCTGTAACAACAAAAGATGATAACCTTTTATCCAGTGCCAGCTCCTGTGGGGGCCACATGGCACTGCCGGACATCTTTACCTTAGCAGCTCCACGATGCCTCTAAGTACTCACAGACACCGGCTTCTTTTAACCCAGCCATAGTCCACTCCACCTACCCCAGCTGCTTCTGTTCCAAGTGATTCATGACTGCTCTAGAGTATTGTTTTCACTCACTTTCCCTTAGTGTGTTGTTGCCAAGCCTTACACACACATCCCAACTTATTGGCGGGCTTTGTGCATCCCGCTACTACACCCTTTGAACTCAATTAAGTCATCACACCAAAGAACACACCAAAATACTCTGATCCAATTAGTATAATATAATTTTCCCACCTAGATAAGTCAAATGATCTTATACAATTCTATCCCTTATAAAATATTCATAACAACCTCATCCATACAGAGACATGCCAAGAGAAACATCCACATGTGCTTCTATATTGCTTCCTTCTGAATCTCCTCCTTTCTCCTCCTCTTCTGTTTTATCATCACTTGTTCCCATGCACTCTCTACTGTCCAATTATGTATTGCCTTGACAACAACCTACAGTGTATACCAGAGGTTCATTTTTTTTTTCTTCTTGCATCAGGGCAAGATGAAAATGTTTTTTTTTTAATGTCATTTATTCAGGTAGTGTAGGAATAACAGAAAAGATTACAAAAATGTTTTTCCAAATACTGCTTTGTTAAAATTTTGTCCAATAAAGTATTTGGAGCAAAATTTGCAATCAGTAATTGATACTAACAGGTTGACACCATTTGCCTTCAGTATCCGAAATTGTGTTCTATCCCCTATACCTTGATTATAATAATAAATTATCCTAGCAAAGAGGACATAGAAATGGTCTTGTCACAATTCCTGAAGACATAGTTGAAGAGATCAAGTCTAGCAATGAATGGTGATAGTTACTTTTATATCTTGTTACACAAAAGATTTCATTGGGCCAATCATTTCTGTTCCCAATGCAATACTATTCCAATGATGGGTATCAGATCTGTCTAGATATTAGGGAGTGGAAAAAGTTGAAGTATAACTCCTTAGTAAAGGTTCCATGATGAGCATATCAGATGACATTAGTAGCAATGAAGACATGGCTTCAGTTTGCTATTCTGTTGTCATTGCCCTTTACCCAGGATGCTTTTACATGTATTGTCTTATAGTTTCCAAAAGATTTCAGAAGCAAAACACGCAGAGAATATTGCTCTCACTTTGAAGAAAAGAAAACTGAAAAGGAGAAGAATAAACATATTGCTCAAGATCACTCAGAACTGAGACACAAAATCAGGCTTAGTGTTGTCCAGACTTTCAGTTACAGGCTTATTCTTCTGGTCAGATGAAATCCAACAATTGAGTTAGTCTTGATCACCTGAAGGAAATACCTTCAGATATAAGATAAGCCTCACCTTTTCATGGTGCTCTGCATAAATGCTTTTGATATTTGAAAGGGAAATATTTCCAGTGAGGTACTCTGTATGATGTTTTAGTACCTCCTGGTGGCCACTTTAAAATTTATTCTTGACCACATAATCTATGTAATTAACATTTTTCTTGGCTTTGTGAGCTGACTGATACTGGCAGAGAAATTTTAGTACCACAGAGAAGACATACATTGTCGCTGGTTTGCCTATGTAAGACTCAAGCTTTTTTTACCATTTTAATTATTTTTTAAATAAATTGAACAAATTTATTTTAAAAAAAGGTAAATGTACAGATTTTAAGCATTTTTGCATAAAAGTATATGAATACATTTTTATTGAAAAACTTTATTTTAAAAAACAAAGATAAATGTAGAAATTTTAAGCATTTTTGCATAAAAGTATACGAATATATTTTTTAATGTTGTAATTAAGTATTTGTGGGTACATCTATATACATATATGTATATGAGTAACAGTACTATAGAAAAAGAGGCTATTAATTTGAGGGGATACGAGAGAAACTGGGAGGGGCTGTAGGGAGGAAAGGGGGGTGTGATACAGTTCTATTTTAATTAAAATATATTCTATTTTTTTTATTGAACTTCACACAGTCTGTGAGTTGTTTCTGGGGTGTTCAATGCTTTCTGGGGTTAGTATGCCATTATCAGTGACTGCATATTATGTCTGTTCTTTTGTGACTGTGTTATCTCACTCACGATGCTATTCTCTAGATGCATCCATTTTCTTAAGATTTTCATAAAGTCATTGTTTCTGATAGCTGAGTAGTACTCCATTGTGTAAAATGTACCACAATTTTTGTATACATCCATCTACGGGAGGAGATCTGGGTTCTTTCCAGCTTCTGACTATTATAAATAGAGCTGCAATGAACATTGTGGTGCATGTATCTTTGTTGTATGTTGGAGCGTCTCTGGGGTAAATGCCCAGAAGTGGAATAGCTGGGTCTTCAGGTAGTATTATGTCCATTTTTCTGAGGAACCGCCAGACTGATTTCCAGAGTGTTTGTATCAGTTTACAACCCCACCAAGAGTGGAGAAGTGTTCCTCTTTCTCCACATCCTTGCCAGCATCTGTTGTCATCTGAGTTTGGACCTTGGCCAATCTGACTGGTGTGAGGTGGAATCTCAGGGTTGTTTTGATTTGCATTTCCCTGATAGCTAAGGATGTTGAGTACTTCCTTAGATGTTTCTCAGGCATTCAATAATCCTCAACTGAGAACTTTTTGTTTAAGTCTGTACCCCATTTTTAATAGGGTTGTTTGATTCTCTGGTGTCTAACTTCTTGAGATCTTTTTATACCTTGGATATTACGCCTCTATCTGATGTGGGGTTGGTAAATATCTTTTCCCACTCTGTTGGCTGCCATTTTGTTTTCTTGGCAGTGTCCTTACCCTTACAGAAACTTTGCAATCTTATTAAGTCCCATTTGTCAATCTTTGACCTTAGAGCACAAGCCATTGGTGTTCTGTTTAGGAAATTTTCTCCTGTGCTATGAGTTCTAAAGTTTTCCCTCCTTTCTCATCTAATAGTTTCAGTGTACCTGGTTTAATGTGGAGATCTTTGATCCACTTGCACTTGAGCTTTGTACAAGGAGATAAGAAAGGGTCTATTTTCATTCTTCTGCATGCTGAGTGCCAGTTGGACCAACACTATTTGTTGAATAGGCTGTCCTTTTACCATTGAATGTTTACAGCTCCTTTGGCAAAAATCAGGTAACCATATATATGAGGGCTCATTTCTGGATCTTCTATTCTATTCCATTGATCCACGTGCCTATTTCTGTACCAGTACCATGCAGTTTTCAGCACAATTGCCTTGTAATATAGCTTGAGGTCAGGGATAGTGATTCCTGCAGATATTTTGTTGTTGTTGAGGATGGATTTCAATATTCTAGGTCTTTTGTTATTCAAGATAAATTGCACATTGCTCTTTCCAACTCAATGAAGAACTGGGTTGGAATTTTGATGGAAATTGCATTGAATCTGTAGACTGATTTTGGTAAGACGGCCATTTTTACAATGTTGATTCTTCCAATCCATGAGCATGGGAGATCTTTCCATTTTCTGAGACCTTCCTCCATTTTGTTCTTTAGAGGTTTGAAGTTCTTGTCATACAGGTCCTTCACTTGCTTAGTTTGAGTCACACCAAGGTATTTCATAGTTTTTGTGACTATTGTGAGGGTATCTTTTCCCTAATTTTGTTCTCCACATGTTTGTCCTTTGAATATAGGAAGGCTACTGATATGTTTGAGTTAATTTTATACCCAGCCACTTTGCTGAACTTGTTTATGAACTGTAGGAGTTTTCTGGTGGAATTTGTGGGGTCACTTAAGTACACTATCATGTCATCTGCAAATAGTGATGTTTTTACTTCCTCCTTTCCAATTTGTATCCCTTTTATTTCCTTTTCTGTCAAATTCTCTGGCCAGGACTTCTAGTACTATATTGAATAGGTAGGGGGAGAGTGGGCAGCCTTGTCGAGTCCCTGATTTTAGTTGGATTGCTTCAAGTTTCTCACCATTAAGTTTGATGTTGGCTCTTGGTTTGCTGTATATTGCTTTTATTATATTTAGGTGTGGGCCTTGGATTCCTGTTCTTTCCAAGACTTTTAACATGAAGGGGTGTTGAATTTTGTCAAATGTTTTCTCAGCATCTAATGAGATGACCATGTCATTTTTTTCTTTGAGTTTGTTTATATTGCGGATTACAACATTGATGGATTTCCGTATTTTAAACCACCCCTGCATCCCAGGGTTGATGCCTACTTGATCATGCTGAATGATTTTTTTGATGTGTTCTTGGATTCGGTTTGCAAGGATTTTGTTGAGTATTTTTGCATCAATATTCATAAGTGAGATTGGTCTGAGGTTCTCTTTCCTTGTCGGGTCTCTGTGTGGTTTAGGAACGAGTGGTAGTGTAGCCTCAAAAAATGACTTAAGCAGTCTTCCATCTCATTTTATTTTGTGGAATAGTTTGGAGAGTATTGGTATTATGTCGTCAATAAATGTCTGAATAAATTCTGCACTAAACCCATCTAGACCTGGGCTTTTTTTGGTTGTGAGGCTTTTGATGACTGCCTCTATTTCTTAAGGTATTATGGGATTATTTATATGGTTTACATGGTCCTGATTTAACTTTCGTATCTTGTATCTGTCTAGGAATTCATCTATTTCCTCCAGATTTTCCAGCTTTGTTGAGTATAGGCTTTTGTAGTAGGATCTGATGATTTCTTGAATTTCCTCAGTTTCAGTCGTTATTTCTCCACTGTCCTTTCTGATTTTGTTAATTTGGATACTCTCTCTTTGCCCTCTAGTTAGTCTGGCTAAGGGTTTATCAATCTTGTTAATTTTCTCAAAGAACCAGCTCTTGGTTTTTTTTGATTCTTTCAATGGTTCTTTTTGTTTCTATTTGGTCTATTTCTGCCCTAAGTTTGATTATTTCTTGCAGTCTACTCCTCTTGGGTCTATCTGCTTCCCTTTTTCTAGAGCTTTCAGCTGTGCTGTCAAGTTGCTGATGTATTCTCTCTCCAGTTTCTTTTCCGAAGCACTCAGAGCTAGGAGTTTTCCTCTCAGTACTGCTTTCATTGCATTCCATAGGTTTGGATATGATGTGTTTTGTTTTCATTGAATTCTAGAAAATCCTTAATTTCTTTCTTTATTTCTTCTTTGACTCTGATATCGTTTAATAGAGCATTGTTTAGTTTCCATGTGTTTGTGGGCTTTTTCTTTTTATTAAAGACCATGGTGATCTGAAAGGATGCATGGGAATATTTCAATCTTCTTATATCTATTGAGTCTTGTTTTGTGACCAATTATGTGGTCAATTTTGGAGAAGGTGCCGTGAGGTGCTGAGAATAACTTGTATTCTTTTGTTTTAGGGTGATATGTTTTGTAGATATCTATTAATTCCAGTTCATTCATAACCTCTGCTAGTTTTACAGTGTTCTTGTTCAGTTATTGTTACCATGATCTGTCCATTGGTTAGAGTGGGGTATTGAGGTCTCCCACTATTATTGTGTGGGGTGGAATGTATTTTTTGAACTTTAGTAGGGTTTCTTTTATAATATTTGTGCTTTTGTGTTTGGTGCATATATGTTAAGGATTGAGAGTGCCTCCTCACAAATTTCCCCTGTAATGAGTAAAAATTGTCCTTTCTTATCTTTTTTGATAACTTTTGGTTGAGAAACCTACTTTATTTCATATTAGAATGGCCACTCCAACCTTCTTCTTGGGGCCATCTGCTTGAACATTTTTTTCTCCGACCTTTCACTCTGAGATAGTTTCTGTCTTTGTCTCTGAGATGAGTTTCCTTTATGTAGCAAATTGCTGGGTTTTGTTTATGTATCCAGTCTGATAGCTTATGTCTTTTTATTGGGGAATTGAGTCCATTTATGTTAACAGATATTAAGGAATAGTGGTTGCTGTTTCCTGCTATTTTTGCTTTTGGAGGTTGAATTGTGCCTGTATGTCTTTCTTCTTTTGGTTTACTTACTTAAGAGTTTTTTTGTTTTTATTAGGATGTAGTTCCTCTCATTTTATTGGGTTTTCCTCCTATAATTCTTTGTAGTGCTGGGTTCATTGTCAGATATTGTGTAAATTTAGTTTTGTTTTGGAATATCTTAGTCTCTCAATCTATGGTGATTGAGAGTTTTGCTGGGTATTGCAGCTTTGGCTGACACTTGTGCTCTCTTAGGGTCTGCATGAATTCTATCCAGGCTCTTCTAGCTTTCATAGTCTCTGTTGAGAAATTGGGTGTGATTCTGATTAGTCTGCCTTTATATGTTACATGACCTTTTTTCCTTACTGCTTTTAGTATTCTCTCTTTGCTTTGGGCACTTAGTGTTTTAACTATTATGTGTCAATAGGAATTTCTTTTCCAGTCCAAGCTTTTTGGAGTTCTGTAGGCTTGTCTTATGCTCATGGTCATCTCATTCTTAAGGGTAGGGAAGTTTTCTTCTACAATTTGGTTGAAGATATTTACTGTGCCTCTTAGTTGATATTCTTCTCCCTCTTCTATTCCTATTATCCTTAGGTTTGGTCTTCTCATTGTGTCCGGGATCTCCTGGACATTTTGGGTTAGGAGATTTCTGGTTTTTGCATCTTCTCTGGCTGTTTTGTCTATGCTTTTCATGTTGTCTTCGGGCCCCCGAGATTCTCTCTTCCATCTCTTGTAGTCATTTGGAAATGCTTGCATCTGTGACTTCTGATTTCTTTTTTAGGTTTTCTACCTCTAGGGTTGTATCTTTTAGTGTTTTCTTTATTTTGTCCATTTCCATTTCAAATCCCTTCCTCCATTCCTTCATCTCTTTTGTTCTGTTTTCTTCTAGTTCTTTGAGTTCTTTGAGTGTTTTTCTTGTTTCCTCTTTAAAAGCTTCTAATTCTTTATGCTTTTCCTCCTGTTCTTGTTTAAGGATCTCTGTCATCATCTTGAGGTATGATTTTAGGTCTGCATCTTCTTTTTCTGGAGTGTATGGCATTCCACTCTTTGCTGTGGTGGGAGAGCTGAGTTCTGGTGTTGCCAGGTTGTCTTGGTTTCCCTGGGGTATGTTCTTTACCTTTCCTTTTGCCATTTTGTTGTCAGTCTTGTGTTCCTGGATCACCACTGGCTCACTGCTGGCTCACCACTGTTCCTGGTGGCGGATGGTCTGAGTTCAAGTTCTGCATTTAATGTCATTCGGCTGGGAATAGCCTGATGTCATGTTCCTGGTTCCCTGAACCAAGCTAGGTCAGGCAGGGGAACCAGGGAACCATTCTTTTCACGAGCTCTGCAGAGATCTCTCTGCACCCCAGCTAGTCGGGACTCCTCCTCACCAGTCCTGTGTCCCTGGATCACAGCTGGCTCACCGCTGTTCCTGATGGCAGATAGTCTGAGTTCATGTTCTGCACTCAATGTCGTCTGGCTGGGAATAGCCTGATGCCTGGTTACTGGTTCCCTGAACCAAGCTGGGGCAGGGACGGGAACCCGGGGGATTGCACTTTTCGGCAGAGATCTCTCTGCACCCCAGCTAGTCGGAATACATCCTCACTGTCTTGTGTCCCTGGATCACTGCTGGATCACTGCTGGCTTACCACTGTTCCTGGTTGCAGATGGTCTGAGTTCGAGTTCTGCCATATGAATACATTTTTGTCAGTACTTAAAATTTTTAAAGGTTTGATAATATGCATTAAATTCTTACTAGTTACAATGAGCATAAAATACATATAAAACAAGATGTAACCTGGAAATAATCAAAGTTTTCTTGGTGTGTAAAGATTAAGCATAATGGTTTTTCATTTTCTTTCTTTCTTTATTTTGGCCTTTGTTTTTTCTTGAGCTTCATATAGTCTGTGAGTTGTTTCTGGGGTGTTCAGAGCTTTCTGGGGTTAGTATCCAATTATCAGTGACTGCATAATATGTCTGTTCTTTTGTAACTGTGTTATCTCACTCACGATGATATTCTCTAGATGCAACCATTTTCTTAAGAATTTCATAAAGTCATTGTTTCTGATAGCTGAGTAGTACTCCATTGTGTAAAATGTACCACAATTTTTGCATCCATTCATCTACTGAAGGACATCTGGGTTCTTTCCAGCTTCTGGCTATTATAAATAGAGCTGCAATGAACATTGTGGTGCATGTATCTTTGTTGTATGTTGGAGTGTCTCTGGGGTATATGCTCAGAAGTGGAATAACTGTGTCTTCAGGCAGTACTATGTCCAATTTTCTGAGGAATGGCCAGACTGATTTCCAGAGTAGTTGTATCAGTTTACAACCCCACCAACAGTGGAGAAGTGTTCCTCTTTCTCCACATCCTCGCCAGCATCTGCTGTCACCTGAGTTTTTGATCTTGGCCAATCTGACTGGTGTGAGGTAGAATCTCAGGGTTGTTTTGATTTTCATTTCCCTGATGGCTAATGATGTTGAGCACTTCCTTAGATGTTTCTCAGCCATTTGATATTCTTCAATTGAGAACTTTTTGTTTAGCTCTGTATTGTTGCTACTGTCTCCAACCAGCAGAGAAGGAGCAATGACACAGCGTTCTTCTCAAAGAGGTTTATTCAGGAACCTTACAGCATGCAAGTTAAAATCTTTTGTCTCCACTTCTCTCTCCCTCTTTGCCCCCAAGTGCAGTCCCTTTTATCCTCTCTCAACTCCACCACCTCAGTCCATGTTGAGTGGCTGCAGTTCATAGGTCCGCGTCATCTGGCCTGATCTTGCATCATGGGTAGGCCTTGCTAGTCACAAGACTTGGCCAGAGTCCCAAGCGCCATCTTGGGACTGCCACCACACCCTCTCTCTACACTGTATCCCATTTTTAATAGGGTTGTTCTTTGAGATTTTTTTTCTCTCTTCTCCTGGAGCGTTTCTGGGGAGATGTCATCATGGTCGTGATTATTAGAAGTGTTCTCTCAAGTCTCATTGTTTTGCTGCCCCTGGGAATGCTTGTTATTCGGTTTATCTGCCAGTGTGACCACTTCGATCTTTGACTTGTCCTGGCCTGCCTTGCCACTGCTGCCAGTGCCCTCACTGATGTGCAGTGCACTATCTGCCTCTTTTAGGTGCCTTAGGCCTCCCGTTTGAACTTCTAATAGTAGTCCTCCAACTCCTTCAGGATCTCTAGGTATTTGGCATCGATCTCCTGCGTCAGCTAGAAGTTCCTCTGCAGGTTGAAAGGCAGTGACTCAATTGAGTCCAGGTAATCCTCCACATAGTTCACCAGGTGGATCTGCTGGACTCAACACGGTTTACCAGGGAGGTGCCTGGCAACTGGGTGTCTGTCTGCTTTTTCCACTCCCCGCCCACCTCAAACTGCACTGCAAAATGCAAAGCTCTCACCCTCTCCTTCCCCCTTCATCGCCCCCCCCAGCACTGCTGCTCAGGCCAGACTGGCCAGTAGCTACATTTGAAGCCAGTAGGCGCCAACTACTGCGTCCCAGGCTCTAGGGCACACCCTGAAGATGGCCGTGCGGGCCCCCTCCAGGCCACGAGTGGCTCAGGTGGTCTTTCATAAGAGCGCGCACACACCCAAAGAAGGCCAGCCACCACCGCCGCCCACCCGCCACCAGTGTGGAGAGCAGAGGGAGAGGGCCTGCTGTGGGAAGGGCTCACTCTGGCGCTCACCTCTCCGCACTTGTCCAAGGTGGAAAACCCAAATCCCAGTTTCAAACACTTGGGAAACATTCAGCCTCAAAATTGGAGTTTTAACATAGAAAAACCTTCTAATATCACCAGGAACTTGCTGTAGCCTCCTTTTGGCTCTTTGGTCTTTGTTTTAAAAAAATTTAGGCAAGGGGCTGGAGAAGTGCCTCTGTGGTTATGAGTACTTGCTGCTCTTGAAGAGAGCACAGGTTTGTTTCTATAACTTAGAAGACACTTCAAAACCACCTGTAACTCCAATTCCAAAAGATTCAGCGCCCTCTTCTGGACTTCCTAGGTACAAAACACTCAAATGATACACATGCATAGATAGGCAGGTAAAATCACTAATACACATAGACTTCAGACAAAGACATAAAGAGCATGGTGTCGAAGATAGAGATTATTTCAGAATAAAAGTGAAAAACACTCTGAAGAGGTGAGAGTGCAAAACAGCCAAAATGATTGTTGCTGGGTCTTTTTAAAGCAGGCTTTATTCTGTTTCTAAAGTCTTCAGGACAGACAGCTTTTTCTGAGCATCTTTATCTTGTTGAGGAGACTGACTATATTTTGATTGATGCTATAGGAATATAGACCATTGCTATGGGCAATGGCAAGTTCTTTATTATTTATCAGAAAGCTTTGTGCTGTGATGTAACGTTAAAACGTGTAAAATATTAAGCACGCTTAGATAGTTAGTCATTGTCCTAGTTAGGGTTGATATTGCTGTGATGAAACATCATGACTAAAAGCAACCTGGTGAGGAAAGGGTTTATTCGGCTTACATATCCACATCACTGTTCATCATTAAATGAGGTCACGACAGGATCTCAAATAGGAAAGGGATGGATACAGAGGCCATGGAGGTGTGCTTCTTACTGGCTTGCTCCTCATGGCTTGCTCAACCTATTAGGTTCTTATATAACCCAGAACTACCAGCCCAGGGATGGCACCAACCATAATGGGTTGAGTCCTTCCACATCAATAACTCAATAAAACACCATATAGGCTTGCCTACAGTCCAATCTTATGGAAACATTTTCTTGAGGTTCCCACCTCTCAGATGACTTAACCTTGTGTCAAGTTGACATAAAACTAACCAGAAGGCCATTAAAAACCTTCTATGTAATTAAGTATGTCACATAATTTCTAAAGGCAACCAAAGACTCAAGTCATATTTTTATAATCAGTAATCTAAATACTAGTATTTCAATCCTTGGTTTTGTAAATTGATTATTATGAAAAAAGGCCCATACCTGCTTTCATCTAAGCTTGGTAATATCTAACTAGCTGCTTAACAACTCATCCCTCAAATGCTGAAACTCAAAAATAACTTAGGAGATTAGTGCCAAGCCAATCAGTTACTTCTGGCTTAAATAGAATATAGAAGGCTTAGGATTTCCATTTTTGATGACTTTCAGGCCTTGTGTTTATACCATTTCAAAGATGCAGCTCAGGAATTCCAGTTCAAGACACAATACAAATGTCACAGAGTCTTGCTCTGGTTCCTTAATGAAGGGGATCAAAGTACATGGAGTTAGTACATGCCCCAGGGCCATCTAAGGATGAGCTAACTGTAAATGAGGAGATAAAATTAAGGTAATAGTTGAACATACAAAGTCCAAATACTAATGGAATCACAACCAAGATTATAATATATGTAACCCATATCCACCACAACAATTCAGAGACCAAAAATAGTTTTTTGCCAAAGGAGGTAGTGGTATCTGTTTTGCATATGATTTTATAGTATTTATAAAGCAGATTAGACATTAGTGAGAGTGCCAGGAATACATGCACATTAGAAGATAGCTAATAACATTCAATTTTATATAATTATAGTTTTTCTATCACTTGAACTTCAGAATTAGAAGAGAAATTCCTAAGGTTTTGTAATTTAAAGCCTTTTGAGTATGAGTTTAAATACATCAAATGGCATAATCTAAACCTATAGAGAGAATGGAAGTGGAAGCTAGGTGCTTACACCAATAGAAAACATTTCAAGATCTAGAGATTTTATCTGTCACCCCGTATCCAAAGAAATCCTGAAGGATTTCTGCCAATTTAGCCTGGGGATAACTAGGGCCAATGGTGTGTGCTACAGGGCCACATCCGATCCTTCTCCACTTCTCTTCAGGAAAGGGCAGGCCTCCCTTGGATATAAAGCAGTACTAGCATATCAAGTTGCAATAAGACTAGGCATCTCCCTTCATGCTAAGGCCGGACAAAGCAACTCAGTAGGAAGACAAGGGTTCTCTAAGCAAGTAAACTTGTCAGAAAACCTTGCTTCCACTATTAGGAATCCCATAAGAAGACCAAGCTATACAACCACAGCATATATGCAGAAGACCTAGGTCAGGCTCATGCAAGTTCCCTGATTGTCAGGTCAGTCTCTGGGAGCCTCTGGAGGCCCTGGTTAGTTGGTTCTGTGAACCATGTTATTGTGGTGTCCTTGACCCCTCTGGCTCCCACTGTAGGTCCTCCCCACCTTCTGCAGGATTTTCCAAGCTTCAGCTAATGTTTGACTTTGTCTTTGCATCTTTTTTCATCAGTTGCTAGGTATAGTCTGCTAGTTGAGGTCACATGAAGAAATAAGGACACTTCGAAAAGTGATTTTAGCCTTTATTTCCAAGTTCTCTTTAAAAAGTTATCAAAAAAAAGTTTTCTAAAAAAAATCTAAGAAAGTTTTTCTCTAGAAGGTTATTCCTCCTCTCTTTGTCCTCAGCACTTATACATCTTTCAGAATACATGATCACATGGTAAAAATTTTACCACAAGTTTACACATAAATTCAAATTATAAATTGAATAAGAAGTTTACAAGGTTTTTAAAATTATTTTATTTATTTACATTCCAGTTGTTGCTCCTCCCATCCTCTATCCCACAATTGGTCATCGCATTTCTCCTCCCCCTTGTTTCTGAGAGGATGCTTCCCTTCTCTCCCCAGTGGGACTCTTTCTTCTCTGGTGCCTCAAGTCTCAACAGGATCAGTACCATCTTCTCCCACTGAAACTAGATCAGATAGTACTCTACTTTATATAATCTGTGTGGGAGGGGGAGCCTTAGACCAGCCTATGAATGCTGCCTGGTTGGTGGCTCAGTCTCTGAGAGCTCCCAGGAGACCAGGTTAGTTGAGACTGCTGATCTTCCTATAGGATTGCCCTCCCCCTCAGCTTCTTCAATCCTTCTAATTCAACAATAGGAGCCCCCAACTTCATTCCAATGGTTGGGTGTAAGTAAATACATCCATCAGCTGCTGGTTGGGCCTCTCAGAGGACAGCCATGCTAAGCTTCTGATGCTATGGTGTGCTTACAGACAGAAGCCTAGCATAGCTCCCCTCTGAGAGGCCCAACAAGCAGCTGAAAGTGTTAGACACAGATACTTACAAGTACAGATCTCTGTAATTGAATTAGGAAAAAGCTAGAAGAAGCTGAGGAGGAGGAGGGTGACCCTATAGTAAGGCCAGCAGTCTTAACTAACCTGGACCCTGGAGATTTCTCAGATACTGCATCACCAGCCAGACAGCATACACCAGCTGGTATGAGGCCCCCAATACAGCAGAGGACTTCCTGGTCTGGTTTCAGCGAGAGAACATGAACCTAACCCTTCAGAGACTTGAGGCTCCATGGAGTGGAGAGGTTTGGTGGAATGGGGAAATCCTTTTGGAGATGAGGGAGGGAATATAGGATAAGGAACAGTCAGAGAGTGGACTGGAAGGGCGATAAGAACTGGATTGTATAAAAACAAAACAAAAGAAAAAGAAAACAAACACAAAAACTTAGGTGACAGTATATTGTTGTTGAGGTTGCAGAGAAAGAGGAACACTCCTCCACTGCTGGTGGAATTGAAAACTGGTACAACCACTCTGGAAATCAGTCTTGCCATTCCTCAGAAAATTGGACATAGTACTACCTGAAATCCCTGCTATACCACTCTTTTGAATATATACCCAAATGATGCACTCCCATACTGCTAGGATGCATGCTATACTTTGTTCACAGCAGCCTTATTTGTAACAGCCAGAAGCTGAAAAGAACCTAGATGTCCCTCAGCTGAAGAATGGATACAGAAAATATGGTTCATTGACACAATGGAATAATATTCAACTATTAAAAACAAGGACATCCTGAGTTTTGCAGGCAAATGGATGAAACTAGAAAATATCATCCTGCATGAAGCAACCCTGAACCAAAAGGACATGCATGAACAGAGAGAATATTTACATGCATATCCATTAAGAGTAATTATCTGGCTCTTATAACATTCATTATCTGTCACTACCTCTACATGTTCATTGGGAGTTAAAGACCATAACTTAAGTTATCATTGAAATTTTATATAGATTAACCCAGTCAACATTTTGTCTTCTGTCCTTGAACCTATAATAAATCATTAGTTTTCTTTTTATGACCTTTGGTTAATTGTTTTACAACTTCTTAGAATGTGCTCTAAGTTTTAAATGCCTACTTTCTTTTTCTTTTAGCTTTCTCTTTTTATTTTAAAAACCCATTGCTAAATACCTTAGCAATGTTGTTTATAACATATTTATATTATATTGTGATGAAAATGTTTATTTATCTTTTTCTTACAACTTTATTTTAAAAAGACAGGTACATGTACAGATTTTTGAAAGCATTTTGTCATGAAACTATATAAATATAATTTTGTCAGTACTTAATTCTTTTAGAGGTTTGATAGCATGCAGTAAAATCTGACTAGTTACTATAGGCATAAAGTACATGTACAACAGAATGTAACATGGAAACAGAGTTTTCTTGGTGTGTATAGATTAAACATAAAGATTTTTGAATACCAATAATTGCCACAAAATGCCTACTTTCTATCTCAGAAGCAATTAACTGTTGATACTTGAAGACTGTCAGAGTTGTCACTGCAGTTTTGATACCAGAAATGGCTTATTAGCAGTCCTATTATAAGAGAGATTAATAATTATTAATAAAATTTCAAGAATTCTTATAAAATTATAATTAAGAATTAAGAAGTTATCTATATATCTATATAGCATCATTAACATCCTCAGTGTTCTGCAGAGATCTACTCAAAAGGGTGGGCTAATACATAGTGATTGTTATATATGTTTAATAATAATAGGAAAAGCATATTGATAGCAGGAATCTTTCCTAAAATGTAATCTCCTCAGCCTTGCCTAAAGGAGCAAAACTGTCATAGCTTTACAGTCCATGGTAGAACCATCTCAGGAAGATCACCTGCTAGTTTTTATCTTCTCCTTGATGGTTCCTGGCACTCATCCTGTGGAAAAGATCATAGACTTGACACAATTATAATTAAATGATTTATTGATTACGGCTAGTAGGGCAACAATCTCTGAGCCAAACTTGGGATTGCCATGAAGGGGAGAGTGAGTAAAGGATTTTAAAAGGCAAAAATCACAAGAGTATTTACACAAGTAAGAAAAGATCTGTTTTACTCTGCCAAGATTAAGTAGTCAAGGCAACCTGAATGTCTGCATAAGCAGGTTACAAAAGCCAAAAAGTAGTTAGTCACAATATGTCAAGTAGATAGTCATGTCCATACATTTCTGAATGGGGGAGGCAATCACTGAGTCAGGGTAATTAGAAACTTATGTTCCAGGGATTGGCAGAGACTAGTGGGTACCAAAATGGATGTGTAGCATAAAATGGAGAGTTTGTTGTTGTTGTTGTTGTTGTTGTTTGATTGGTTGGTTGGTTGATGTCCTTTTGTTTAGCCATCATGGTTTTCATTGAAAAGTTCTTTCTAGGTTTCTTTGATACTGGTCTATATTAATAGGTCATTGGAAAACATTCTATTCATTGACCACATTTGAGACAGAAGAAAACCTCCAAATGCACTGTTGTGATTGATTCTAACCATCCCTTGGACGAGTGGATATCCACCACTGAAGTCAAGGAGTACTTAAATACTAAAGTTCATAGATCCAAAAATTATTTTAAGTACTTTCTTAGTCATAATCTGGACCCATATAAGAAGGTAAACTTATGGGAGATCCAAAGACACAGGTCTGGTGAGAAGGCATCCCGACTAGCTGGGGTGCACAGTGCCTAGCTTCGGGAAAATGTGCCCCCCCCCCCGCCCCAGCTTGGTTCAGGGAACCAGTCACCCAGCATCGGGCTATTCCCAGACGAAGGACAATGAGTGCAGAATGGGCACTCAGACAATCCGCCACCAGGAACAGCGAAGATCCAGGGAGACAGGCCTAGTGAGAAGGCGTTCCGAGTAGCCAGGGATCAGGAAATCCAGGGACACAGGCCAGGTACAAGGGAGAGGCAAGAACCAATTGCTGACAACGAGACCACATATAATCACAGACAACAAGATGGCAAGAGGAAAGCGAAAGAACGTACCCCAGGGAAATCAGGACAACCTGGCAACACCAGAACTCAGCTCTCACACCACAGAAAAGAGTGGAATGCCAAACACTCCAGAAAAAGAAGACTCAGACCCGAAATCATACCTCAAGATGATAATGGAGATCGTTAAACAAGAACAGGAGGAAAAGCATAAAGAATTAGAAGCTTTTAAAGAGGAAACAAAAAAAAAAAAAAAAAACACTCAAAGAACTCAAAGAACTAGAGGAAAACAGAATCAAAGAGATGAAGGAATGGAAGAAGGAATTTAAAACAGAAATGGAAACAATAAAGAAAACAC
This sequence comes from Micromys minutus, assembly GCF_963924665.1. Lineage (NCBI taxonomy): Eukaryota > Metazoa > Chordata > Mammalia > Rodentia > Muridae > Micromys > Micromys minutus. The sequence continues at coordinate 127,351,996 of NC_137970.1, read as the reverse complement.
TAAAAGAGACAACCCTAAAAAAGAAAACAGAAGTCACAGATGCAAGCATTTCCAAGACTACAAGAGATGGAAGAGAGAATGCCGGGGGCCAAAGACAACATTGAAAACATAGACAAAACAGTCAGAGAAGATGCAAACAGCAAAAATCTCCTAACCCAAAATATCCAGGAGATCCAGGACACAATGGGAAGGCCAAACCTAAGGATAATAGGAGTAGAAGAGGGCAAAGAATATCAACTAAGAGGCACAGTAAATATCTTAAATAAAATCATAGAAGAAAACTTCCCTACCCTTAAGAATGAGATGACCATGAGCATAAAACAAGCCTACCGAACTCCAAATAGGTTGGACCAAAAAAGAAATTCATCCCAACACTTAATAGTCAAAACACCAAGTTCCCAACGCAAAGAAAAAAATATTAAAAGCAGTAAGGGAAAAAGGCCATGTAACATATAAAGGCAGACCAATCAGAATCACACCCAACATCTCAACAGACTATGAAAGCTAGAAGAGCCTGAACAGATATCATGTAGACCCTAAGAGAACACAAGTGTCAGCCCAAGCTGCTATACCCAGAAAAATTCCAAATCATCATAGATAGAGAGACCAAGATATTCCAAGACAAAAATAAATTTACACAATATCTGACAACAAACCCAGCATTACAGTGAATTATAGGCGGGAAACCCAATACAACAAGGGGAACTACATCCTAATAAAAACAAGAAAACTTCTAAGCAAGAAAACCAAAAGAAGAAAGACATACAGGCACAATTCAACCTCCAAAAGCAAAATTAGCAGGAAATAGCAACCACTATTCCTTGATATCTGTTAACATAAATGGACTCAATTCCCCAATAAAAAGATATAGACAATCAGACTGGATCCATAAACAAAACCCAGAATTTTGCTGCATACAGGAAACTCATCTCAGAGACAAAGATAGACACTATCTCAGAGTAAAAGGTTGGGAAAAAACCTTCCAAGCAAATGACCCCAAGAAGCAAGCTGGAGTGGCCATTCTAATATCGAATAAAGTATATTTTCAACCAAAAGTTATCAAAAGAGATAAAGAAGGACACTTTTTACACATTACAGGGAAAATTTGACAGGAGGAACGCTCAATCCTTAATATATATATATATATATATATATATATATATATATATATATATATATATATTCCAAATACAAACACACTGATATTCATAAAAGAAGCTCTACTAAAGCTCAAAAAAATATATTGTGCCACTCACAATAATAGTGGGAGACCTCAATACCCCACTCTCATCAATGTACAGATCATGGAAATAAAAGCTGAACAACGACACTGTAAAACTAGCAGAAGTTATGAACCAACTAAAATTAATAGATATCTATAAAACATATCCTTACACAAAAGAATACACCTTCTTCTCAGCACCTCATGGCACCTTCTCGAAAACTGACCACATAATTGGTCACAAAACGAGCCTCAATAGATATAAGAAGATTGAAATAGTTCCATGCATCCTCAGATCATCATGGTCTAAGGCTAGTCTTTAATAACAATAAAGACAACAAAAAGCTCATATACACATGCAAAATTAAAAAAATGCTCTATTAAACGATAGCAGGGTCAAAGAAGAAATAAAGAAAGTAATTAAGGATTTTCTAGAATTCAATGAAAACAAAACCACAACATACCAAAACCTATGGGATGCAATGAAAGCAACACTGAGAGGAAAACTCATAGCGCTGAGTGCTTCCAAAAAGGAGCTAAAGAGAACATAAACCAGCAACTTGACAGCACAGCTGAAAGCTCTAGAAGAAAAAAAAGCAGATAAACCCAAGAGGAGCAGACAGAAAGAAATAATCATACTTAGGGCAAAAATAGATCAAATAGAAAAAAAAAGAACCATTCAAAGAATCAACAAAACATAGAGCTGGTTCTTTGAGAAAATTAACAAGGTTGATAACCCTTAGCCAGACTAACTATAGGGCAAAGAGAGAGTATCCAAATTAACAAAATCAGAAATGAAAGTGGAAAAATAAAAACTGAAACTGAGGAAATTCAAGAAATCATCAGATCCTACTAAAAAAGCCTATACTCAACAAAGCTGGAAAATCTGGAGGAAATGGATGAATTCCTAGACAGATACAAGATACCAAAGTTAAACCAGGACCAGGTAAACCATCTAAATAATCCCATAACACCTAAAGAAATAGAAGCAGTCATCAAAAGCCTCCCAACCAAAAAAAGCCCAGGTCCAGATGGGTTCAGTGCAGAATTTTATCAGACATTTATTGACGACATAATACCAATACTCTCCAAACTATTCCACAAAATATTATCAGATGGAACACAACTTAACTCATTTTTTTGTGGCTACAATAACCCTCGTTCCTAAACCACACAAAGACCCTACAAGGAAAGAGAACTTCAGACCAATCTCACTTATAAACATTGATGCAAAAATACTCAACAAAAACCTTGCAAACCGAATCCAAGAACACATCAAAACGATCATTCACCATGTCCATGTAGGCTTCATCCCTGGGATGCAGGGATGTTTTGATATACGGGAAACCATCAATGTAATCCACCATATAAACAACCTGAAAGAAAAAAACCACATGGTCATCTCACTAAATGCTGAGAAAGTATTTGACAAAATTCAACACCCCTTCATGTTAAATGTCCTGGAAAGAACAGGAATCCAAGGCCCATATCTAAACATAATAAAAGCAATATACAAGAAATCAACAGCCAACATCAAACTTAACGGTGGGAAACTTGAAACAATCCCACTTAAATCAGGGGCTCGACAAGGTTGCCTAGTTTCCTCTTACCTATTCAACATAGTACTGGAAGTCATGGCCGGGCAATTAGACAGCAAAGGGAAATCAAAGGGATACAATTTGGAAAGGGAGAAGTAAAAGCACCACTATTTGCAGATGACATGATAGAGTACTTAAGCGACCCCACAAATTCCACCAGAGAACTCCTACAGCTGATAAGCAAGTTCAGCAAAGTGGCTGGATATAAAATTAAATCAAACAAATCAGTAGCCTTTCTCTAGTCAAAGGAAAAATATGTGGAGAAAGAAATTAGGGAAAAGATACCCTCACAATAGTCACAAAAACTATGAAATATCTTGGTGTGACTCTAACTAAGCAAGTGAAGGACATCGAGGATGATCTCAGAAAATGGCAAGATCTCCCATGCTCATGGATTGAAAGGATCAACAATGTAAAAATATGTCCCGCGCCACTGTCTCGCCAGCAAGAACAGACGCGGTACACAGGATCCTTCTGCAGCAAAACTTTAATGGAGGAAGACGCCGAAGGGCAGAAAAAGCACCCAGTTTTATACCCCTGAGGGAGTCGGGGGAAGCGTGTCTCTACCTGATTGGCTGCTTGCTGGTGGTCTGATGATTACGCCCCAAGATAGGTGGTGACTTTGGCTCGCCTTGCTCTTCGAACATGCGCTTTTAGGTTGTTTGTCAGTTTTAGCTGACTCATAGCCCCAGAAACTGGCGCCATCTCTGCAGAGCGTTGGCTGCGGCCCCTTACATCTCCCCCTTTTTGTTTTACTAGACAGCGGATGGTCTAGGACAAGACTTGGACTAGAGATATTCTCGTGCTGTGATCTCTGTCTTAGGTCAATCACTCTCAATGTAGCCTTATCCATCTCTGGATTCCTTCATCGCCTCAGGGGTCCTGTCTTAGATTGGTCTACACCAGAGGAAGGTTGCCCATCTCTGAGTATCACAGCTTATAGTCTGTTTCGCCTCTTAATAATCCTAGGGCGAAACTCCAAGCAGGAGGCCAAGTGCTATGGGGGGCAAATTTACTAGTTATTGTCTGAGTATAGAAAGTCATATTTCGGGAGAGGCTCCGTGATCAAGAACAACAAGCGCTTGAGCAATGACAGCTTTGTCACGTCTTTGTTGAGACCTCAGCTTACAAACCAACCAGAGCAAGAACACGATCCCACAACATAAGATTACTAAGAATAACCCTACTCCCACCCATTCTTTAAAGTAGGAGAAGATAGAGGAAATCCAAGTGGACAGCCCATCGGTCAGCAACAGGTCCAGTCTCGTAGAGTTCACTTCCAAGATAGCAAGTCTCAATTTGCAAAGTGTCTGCTCGAATTCAGTGGTCCAATTCTGCATTAAAAACCGAGAAAGGGATTTAGATAAATTGGCCGCTCGAGTAAATTTTTCAAATCACACGGAAGTGATGCAGAGTCCAGGTAATTTTTGTTCACAGCCCAATTGGGCCAACTGCCACAAGATGTCCACTTGTTCTTGGACTAGGTCTATGCGCTGATTAATCAGCATTAGGCCTTCCTGTATCTGGGACTTGGCCGTGGCCTGGAGGTCCAAGGCAGACGTCACGTGAGCCGAGAGCTCATTGATGGTTTGTACAGTCTGCACTGATGTTGAAAGTGCCAGTGCCGAGGCCGTAACTGAGGCCGCCACAGCCGCGGTGGCAATCAGACCCACGATAACAGCAGAGATCCCAAAATCTCTTTTACCTCTCAGCAGGCTCAGGCTACTGGGGGCGTCCACTGGAACAGGGACGAAGCGGGGCATGCGAGTAACCACAGCCGAAGGATAAACATTCGCATCCCAGCATAAGGCATAGAAACAATTACTTGAGGAGCAATCTAAGCTGTCTTGACCCTGGGTCATACTGATATTACTCACTATCCAAATAAAAGGGGGCCACTCACAAACAGGGGAAGCCGAGTGCTTCGCTCTCTTATAAGTTGTATATTTTACACTGGAGGCCTTCCATTTGAAGCTCCCTGAATTCTTTCTGGTTCGCAAGCCTGCGGCCATGCGACCCTTCCAATCAAAGCTTAATTGTCCCTTTTCTGCATATCCTCCCCATAACATTGACATTGGTGACAGGTCAGTACAACTCCCATTAATACCACAAAGAAGCCACTGATCAAAGGGGTTAGCATCAGCTTTGCTAGGATCTCTAAAGGTAAAATTATATCCTGCAAACTATTAAAGGTGGTGCCAATAAATGGGGAAAAGAAAAAATAACCTTTAACGGCCCATGATGACCTTCTGGCCTGGCATCCAGTCCAAGGAAGCATTAGATCATCAGTCGTAATCCCCTTGCAAAATGGCGCCAGCCTGGGCTGCCGTGATGGGACATCATCACCCGAACAGCTAGGCCACCATCCAGAAATTACAGAGGCGTTAGCTACTATATTAGAGGTCAAGCCCCAGGTTGCATCTTTAAGCCAGGCTGCTGATTGGTTGTATAGCAGTATGCAGTTACCATGGTCCCCCAGTGTTAGAACCACTGTAAAGCAGAGGCTGCCTTTAACAAAAAGTGTCTGGTTGTCTTGTAGGCTCTGAATCTAATTGTCTAACAGCAAGTATTCAACTCCTAATTTCCTATTTGTAGCAAAGAATCATGGGAATACATGAGCTGTATGCATAACAGGCATGGGTAAGGGGAAGGTAGACATAATCCCCCATCGAGGGTCTCCCAGAATACTAGGAACCAGTATCCAAAAGAGGAGTAGCGGGATCATCTTCCGCCTCTGGTTTCCTCTGGTGGTCATCATCCCTGCCGTGGAGTATACTCCTGGTAAGGCGCTCTGGGATCCAAAAGGGATTGTCTTCATTCTGTGGGAAAACACAAACAGCTCCCCTGGATCTTATCAAAATAGGATCCGGGCCTTTCCATTGTCCTGTCAAGACATTTCTTTAGGTGTGGCAGGCTCGGAGCAGTGCCGCTCAGCCACATTCCTTCCATGGTCATATAAATTTAGAAAATTAAGTGTCCAAAGAGCTATTGATACTGAAGTCCAGGGTATGGAGGACAGTACGCCCTCTATTTCCCCTTTTTGTTTTATTAAATAGGATTTGATTGTACGATGGACACATTCAACAATGCCCTGTCCTTGGGGATTATAAGGGAGGCCAGTCAAATGGGCTACTCCCATTTGTTTGCAGAATTGCTGAAATTTCTGTGAGGTATAAGCAGGTCCATTGTCAGTTTTTAAAATTTTTGGTTGTCCCCAGGCGCTCCATTCCTCAAGGCAATGTTGGATAACGTGTGAGGCCTTTTCTCCTCCTAAGGGAGAGGCAAAGACCACGCCTGAGCACATATCAATGGACACATGGAGATACTTAAGTTTTCCAAATGACTGGATGTGTGTGACATCCATTTGCCAAATTTGTAGTAGACGAAAGCCGCGAGGGTTGATACCCACATGAGAAACAGGCAGAAACTGACAACAGTTTTGGCAATGAATGACAATGTCTCTGGCTTCTTTTTGGGTTAAAGCAATCCTTCGGCGAAGGGTTTCAGTGGTAACATGAAATTGCTTGTGGAAATCTCTAGCTTTGTCTAAGGATGAGGCTAACACAACAGCTGCTAATCTTGTGGCTTTATCTGCCAAATCATTACCTATGGACATGGGTCCTGGAAGACAAGAATGAGCACGAATGTGGGTAATGTAAACCTGGAATCTCCTCATAAGGAGGACTTGTTGTAATTGTGTAAAAATTGGGGCTATCTTGCTCGAGGGCTTGATTATCCCAGCAACCTCTAAAACCCGCACTGCATTAACTACATAGGCTGAATCAGAGACAATATTAAGAGGCTTGGAATAATTTTTTAATACCTCTAATACTATTAAGCATTCTACAAGCTGGGGTGAATTTTCTTTAAATTGTCTAGTAATAATTTTCTCATTCACAACATATGCCCCCAGCCCAGACTTGGGGCTGTCTGTGTAAATAACCAGTCCATCTTTTAGTGGATTAGGGGAAATTACTCGTGGAAAAATCAAGGATTGTTGTAAAGCGAATTGAAGAATGGGATGTTTAGGATAGTGATTGTCAATTGTACCTGAAAAACAGGGTTACCAAGACTGCCCAGTTATTTGAGGCAGCTGCAAGCACTTAGACCTGCATTGCAGTAAATGGGACAATCAGCGTCTTTGGTTGCCTACCAAAGTGTGATACTGCTAATTTTATGCCTCTGATGGCTAACGAGGCCACCGCATCAGGGTACCAATCAATGACTTTTTGCAGGGGAGGCATTGGGATGGATCCCCAATAAAGGTCCATTTTGCCACAAGACAGCTGTCGGCAATTGCATAGTTTTGAAAACACATAAATCAAAGGGCTTGGTTTCATCAATGCCCTGTAATTGAGCATCTTGTAAGGCACTTTCTACAACTTGTAAGGCCTGGTTTGCTGCTGGCATCAATGTTCTCAGAGAGGAGATATGAGGGTCTCCTTCCAAAATGTCAAATAAAGGTTTTAACTCAGCAGAGGGAACCTTTAAAAATGGTCTCAGCCAATTTATATCTCCCAATAATTTTTGAAAATCATTAAGCGTTTTAAGATTATCTTTTCTTATCTCTACCTTTTGCAAGCAACATCCAGATCTTTCCCTAACTTATCCCAGCATGCCACTGTTAGGTTTCCCGAGACTGCGAACCAAGGTGCAATGGTATCACACTCATCCAAAAACCTTTCTAGGGTACTTTTCTTTATTTTGAGGTTTACTTTGACAAGAGTAGCTCTTGAAGAGCCAGAAAAATTGGATGAAACTTAGAAGTTCCCATCCTAAATCTTTTACTTTCGGTTTGCGGCTGCAGAGAGAGCCCTTTCACTTTCGGTTTGCTACTGCTGTGAGAGCTCTTTCACTTTCAGTTTGCTACTGTTGCAAACCTCCTTGCTACCCAAGACCTCCTCTTTTCTCCACGGTCTTTATCGTCCCAACTTATCTTGGGAACTTTAATGCTGCTTTTCTCCACCTTTCTCTGTTTCTCTCCCAGGGCGTCCTTTCCCTTATCTCTCACTACAGGGGCTTTGCCGGCTCCTGTAGGGCCTGTTTTCTTTGACCGGTCAGTTCCCTGCTTAATTGCAGTCTCTCACTTCGCTCTGTTTCTGACATGCTATCCTGGATCTCATCTAGGGCGTCCTGTCCTGCGCCCCAGTCAGCGATATCAGGACTAAACATATCTCTCAGAGCCTACCTTTATCCTGCAGTTCTGGATCCTCTCCGTGGCCGGAGGGTCTCCTCATGGTGCCAGCGATGTTAAGACTTGTCCCGGGTTTCGGCACCAGTTGTCCCACGCCACTGTCTCGCCAGCAAGAACGGATGCGGTACACTCTTCTGCAGCAAAACTTTAATGGAGGAAGACGCCGAAGGGCAGAAAAGCACCCAGTTTTATACCCCTGAGGGAGGCGGGGGAAGCGTGTCTCTACCTGATTGGCTGCTCGCTGGTGGTCTGATGATTACACCCCGAGATGGGCGGTGACTTTGGCTCACCTTGCTCTTCGAGCATGCGCTTTTAGGTTGTTTGTCAGTTTTAGCTGACTCATGGCCCCAGAAACCGGCGCCATCTCTGCAGGGCGTTGGCTGCGGCCCCTTACAAAGATATCCATCTTACCAATAGCAATCTACAGATTCAATGCAATCCCCATCAAAATTCCAACCCAGTTCTACATTGAGTTGGAAAGAGCAATGTCAATTTCATCTGGAATAACAAAAGACTTAGAATATCGCAATCCATGCTCAACAACAACAAAAAAAATCTGCTGGAATCACTATTCCCAACATCAAGTTATATTACAAGGCAATTGTGCTTTAAAAAAAAATGCATGGTACTGATACAGAAATAGGGACGTGGATCAATGGAATCGAATAGAAGATCCAGAAATGAGCCCTCACATATATGGTCACCTGATTTTTGACCAAGGGGCTGTAAACATACAATTGAAAAAGGACAGCCTATTCAACAAATTGTGTTAGTCCAACTGGCACTCAGCATGCAGAAGAATGAAAATAGAACCTTTCTTATCCCCTTGTACAAACCTCCAATGCAAGGAGATCAAAGATCTCCACATTAAACCAGGTACACTGAAACTATTAGATGAGAAAGTGGGGCAAACCTTAGAACACATAGGCACAGGAGAATATTTCCTGAACAGAATACCAGTGGCTCGAGCTCTAAGGTCAAAGATTGACAAATGGGACTTAATGAGATTGCAAAGTTTCTGTAAGGCTAAAGACACTCAAGAAAACAAAACGGCAGCCAACAGAGTGGGAGAAGATCTTTACCAACCGCACATTGGATAGAGGCCTAATATCCAAGGCATACAAAGAACTCAGAAAGCTAGACACCAGAGAATTAAACAACCCTATTAAAAAATGGGGTACAGAGCTAAACAAAAAGTACTCAATTGAGGAATATCGAACGGCTGAGAAATATCTAAGGAAGTGCTCGACATCATTGGCCATCAGGGAAATGCAAATCAAAACAACCCTGAGATTACACCTTATACCAGTTAGATTGGCTAAGATCAAAAATTCAGATGACAGCAGATGCTGGTGAGGGTGTGGAGAAAGAGAAACACTTCTCCACTCTTGGTGGGGTTGTAAAATGGTACAATCACTCTGGAAATCAGTCTGGTGATTCCTCAGAAAATTGGACATAGTACTACCTGAAGACCCAGTTATTCCACTTCTGGGCATTTACCCCAGAGAAGCTCCAATATACAACAAAGATACATGCAACACAATGTTCATAGCAGCTTTTTAAATAATAGCCAGAAGCTGGAAAGAACCCAGATGTCCTTCAGTAGACGAATGGATACAAAAATTGTGGTACATTTACACAATGGAGTACTACTTAGCTATCAGAAACAATGACTTAACAAAATCTTAAGAAAATGGATGCATCTAGAGAATATCATCCTGAGTGAGATAACCCAGTCACAAAAGAACAGACATAATGTGCAATCACTGATAATTGTATACTAACTCCAGAAAGCTCTGAACACCCCAAAAACAACTCACAGACTGTATGAAGTTCAAGAAAAAGAAAAGAAAAAAACCATTATGTTTACTCCTTACACACCAAGAAAACGTTGACTAATTCCAGGTTACAACCTGTTTTACATGTACTTTATGCTCATTGTAACTAGTAAGATCTTAATGCACACTATCAAACCTTATTTTTTTAAAAAAGCCAAGTAGTGACAAAAATGTATTCGTATACTTTTATGCCAAAATGCTTAAAATTTGTACATTCATTTTTGTTTTTTTAAAGTAAAATTCTTCAATTTAAAAAAAAAGAATTAATGCAAAAAATATTTTGTCTTTTATGTTCCTTATTATATAAGTATTTAAAGACAAAAAATTAAAAAGCTAATTATGTAGACCCCTTACAAGTTCAGTTTTATAATAAAACTGTTTGAATAACTAAGCAAACAAAAAAAGAAGGTAAACTTTCTATGTACCATAGGGAGGCAGAAATTAACAGCCAGAACCAAAGACAGGCAACGCCACAGGGCTCTTTTAAAATTTCACTCATCTTCTCATTTGAACATGTATTTTATAGATACTTATGTATTTACTGTCCTCAAAACTCATGTGAGTATATTGGGGAGTTTTCTTTCAAAGTGTGACTCATCTCAGCAGTGATAAATCCAGTCCAAATTCATGGAGTTTGATAACTATAAGGGAAGAGTACAAAGACAAAACAAAACTACAACAAGAAATAAACCAAGACTTTTCAAAGAGGAGTTAGATGTTGGCCCTGGTTCCTTTTCCTATGTCTTTTAATTAGCACCTGTTATGATGGTTAAATTCAAGATTTGTCTTATTTTTTACAATAATTGTATTAGTTCTTTAGGAAAATCATAAAATGTATTTTGAACATACTACCCAGATTCCCTCTTTCTAGCTTCTCCATGTTCCTATCTCTTCTCACTCAGTTCTGAGATTACTAACTTTTGCCCTCCTTTCCCTATCAAATCTAGTTTATGTTGTCCAACTAGTCATGGGGTCTCTCTTGCTGTAAGCCTACCAGTACATGGTAGTCATTCCTTGGCTGGTGTTGAGATTATATGTCCACATTTCTTTTTAAAATGTATTATGCAGTATCTGTAACCAACATTCTTTGAAAATCTGTTGGAATTCATGTTGGCAATGTGCCTTAAAGACAGAGCTTCATCATCTTGAAACAGTTCTTAATATAGGGTGCCTATAAGTAATTGAAGGCCTGTATGAATCTAAAGAATGTATTGATAATTTTGACTTCCAAATAAGATGAATTTCATTTCAAAACTTTTTCAAAATTTTTATTTATTAAGTATATATGTTTTTGTCTGTATGTATGTCTGTGTACCACATTCATTCCTAGTGCCTGAAAAAGCCAAAATAAGATAGGGCATTGATTCCACTAAGACTGGTGTTATAGTTTTGAGATGCCATATAGGTTCTGGGAATCCAACCCAAGTTCTCTGAAAAAGCAGCCAGTACTCTTAACCTGTGAACCACCACTCTAGTTACTACTGAAGCTTTTTTAAAAATGGATAACCATAGGGTTATTGTATTCCTCTTTTCCAGGCAACTAAGCTTTGTCCTCAAGTAGTACTATGTCCAATTTTCTGAGGAACAGCCAGACTGATTTCCAGAGTTGTTGTACCAGCTTACAACCCTACCAACAGTGGAGGAGTGTTCCTCTTTCTCCACATCCTCGCCAGCATCTGTTGTCATCTGAGTTTTTGATCTTAGCCATTCTGACTGGTGTGAGGTGGTAAAAGACCCCCGAATTGGAGAAGCCCCTCACTCAAGTACTGGGAAACATGAACCCAAGAACTCATGGAGAGCCTCTCTTGATGCAATCAGGCAAGAGGTTTAACTTAGGAGATCAGAGCTCTGAGGATGACACATATCTCACGCAGGAGACAGAGGACTCAAGCCCGAACTCAAATAGGGAGAAGTATTTATAGGGAAATCACATAAGAAGTTAGCAACAGGTGCATAGCAATTTCATTGGTTCATTCAAATTGGCACACTCTGTCTATTTTGGACACGATTCAACTCAAGGCCACTCTATTTTGGGGCATGCTGACCTTCGTACTTGTTTTTCTCAGGACTGCGGAGCCAGACCTTTTTGAGTCCAGATGGTCTGGGGTTGGGCCATTTCTTTGAACATATTATTTTGTTCTTAGCCTTGAGACATCCTTGTCCTCAAGGCAGGGTTAGTGGGGCCAACTTAAAATTTTAACTCTTTCAGTGGAATCTCAGATTGATTTGCATTTCCCTGATGACTAAGGATGTTGAACATTTCTTTAGGTGCTTCTTAGCCACTCAACATTCCTCAGTTGAGAATTCTTTGTTTATCTCTGTACCCCATTTTTAATAAGATTATTTGTTTCTCTAGAGTTTAACTTCTTGAGTTCTTTGTATTGGATATTAACCCTCTTTTGGATGTAGGATTGGTGAAGGTCTTTTTCCAATCTGTTGGTTGCTGTTTTTGTCCTATTGACAATGTCCTTTGCCTTATAGAAGCTTTACAATTTTATGAGGTCCCATTTGTCCATTATTGATCTTAGAGCACAAGCCATTGGTGTTCTGTTCAGGAAAATTTCCCCACTGCCCATGTGTTCGAGACTCTTCCCCAATTTCTCTTCTATTAGTTTGAGTGTATCTGCTTTGATGTAAGGTCCTTGATCCAACTGGACTTGAATTGTGCACAAGTCAATAGATCGATTTGCACTTTTCTACATGTTGACCTCCAGTTGAACGAGCACCATTGATTGAAAATGCTGTCCTTTTTCCACTGGATGTTTTTAGCTCCTTTGTCAAAGATCAAGTGACCATAGGTGTGTGGGCTCATTTCTGGGACTTGGATTATATTCCATTTATCTACCTTCCTACTTCTGTACCAATACCATACAGTTTTTTTATCACAATTGATCTGTAATATAGCTTGAGGTCAGGGATGATAATTTCCCTGAAGTTTTGTTATTGTTGAGAATAGTTTTCACTATTCTGTTTTTGTTGTTATTGTTGTTGTTGTTGTCATTGTTATTCCAAATGAATTTACAAATTGCTCTTTAGAACTCTATGAAGAATTTATTTGGAATGTTGATGGGCATTGATTGCATTGAATCTATAGATTGCTTTTGGCAAGATGGCCAATTTTACTATATTAATCCTGCCAATCAACGAACATTAAAGATCTTTCCATCTTCTGAGATCTTCAATATTTCTTTCTTCAGACACTTGAAGTTCTTGTCATACAGATCTTTCACTTGCTTGGTTAGAGTCACATCAAGGTATTTCATATTATTTCTGGCTACTGTGAAGGGTGTCATTTCCTTAATTTCTTTTTCAGCATGATTATTCTTTGAGTAAGGCTATTCATTTGTTTGAGTTAATTTTCTATCTAGCCACTTTGCTGAAGTTGTTTATCAGGTTTAGGAGTTCTCTGGTGGAATTTTGACCTCATTTAAGTATACTGTCCGATCTTCTGCAAATAGTGATATTTTGACTTCTTTCTTTCAAATCTGTATCCCTTTGGCCTCCTTTTTGATGTCAATTGCTGTGGCTTGGACTTCAAGTACCATATTAAAGGTATGGAAAGAGTAGGTAGGGAGAGAGTGGAAAGCTTTGTCTTGTCCCTGATTTTAGTGGGATTGCTTCAAGTTTCTCTCCATTTAGTTTGAGAATAGCTACTGGTTTGCTGTGTATTGCTTTTATTATGCATAGGTGTGGGCCTTGAATTCCTGATCTTTCCAAGACTTTTAAAATGAACGGGTGTTGAAATTTGTCAAATGTTTTCTCAGCATCTAATGAGATGATTATGTTTTTTCTTTTTTTTTTCTTTGAGTTTGTTTATATAGTGGATTACATTGATGATTTTCTATATATTGAACCATCCCTGTAACGCAGGGATGGGTGATCGTTTTGATGTGTACTTGGATTTGGTTTTCAACACTTTTATTGAATATTTTTTCATCAATGTTCAGAAGGGAAATTTGTCTGAACTTCACTTTCTTTGTTGAGTCTTTTTGTGATTTAGATATAAGTGTAATTGTGTCTTTCTTGAGCATATTTGATAGTGTTCCTTTTTTTCTGTATTGTCCAATAGTTTGAAGAGTATTGGTACTAGGTCTTCTTTGAAGTTCTGATAGACTTTTGCACTAAAATCATCTGGTCCTGGGCTTCTTTGGGGGGGGGGGGATTGGGAGACCTTTGATGACTGCTTCAATTTCTTTAGGGGTTATGGGACAGTTTAAATGGTTTATGGTTGCATTTGGAACATAGATGTTCAGAATTGAGATTTCTGATCCTGATTTAACTTTGGTACCTGGTATCTGTCTAGAAAATCATCCATTTTTTCCATATTATCCAGGTTTGTTGAGAATGAGCTTTTGAAGTAGGATCTGATAATTTTTTTAAAAATTTCCACAGCTTCTGTTGTTTTGTCTCCCTTTTCATTTCTGATTTTGTTACTTTGAATACTGTCTCTGTGCCCTCTGGTTAGTCTTGATAAGGGTTTATCTGTCTTGTTGATTTTGTCAAAGAACCAGCTCCTGGTTTTGGTGATTCTTTATATAGTTCGTTTTGTTTCTACTTGGTTGATTTTAGCCCTGAGTTTGATTATTTTCTGCCGTCTATTCCTCTTGGGTGTATCTGCTTCTTTTTGTTCTAGAGCTTTCAGATGTGCTGTCAAGCTGTTAGTGTATGCTTTCTCCAGTTTCTTTTTGGGGGCACTCAGAGCTATGAGTTTTCCTCTTAGCACTGCTTTCATTGTGTTCAATAATTTTGGGTATGTTGTGCTTTCGTTTTCATTAAATTCTAAAAAGTCCTTAATTTCTTTCATCATTTCTTCCTTGAACAAGCTATCATTGAGTAGAACATTGTTTAGCTTCCATGTGTATATGGGCTTTCTGTTGTTTTTTTTTTTTTTTTTTTCATTACTGAAGACCAGCCTTATTCCATAGTGATCTGATAGGATGCATGCACTTCAATCATCCTATTCATTGAAGTCTGTTTTGTGACCAAATATATGGTCAATTTTGCAGAAAGTACCATGAGGTACTGAGAAGAAGGTATATTCTTTTGGTTTTGGATGCAATTTCCTATAGATATATCCATTTGGTTTACAACTTCTGTTAGTTTCACTGTGTCTCTGTTTAGTTTCTGTTTCCATGATCTGTCCATTACTGAGAGTAGGATCTTGATGTCTCCCAATATTATTTGTGAGGTGCAATGTGGGCTTTGCATTTTAGTAACATTTTTTTATAAATATGGGTGCCCTGGCATTTGTAGCATAGATGTTCATAACTGAGGGTTCATCTTGGTAGTTTTTTTATGAATATGAAGTGTCATTTCTTACCTTTTTGATAACTTTTCATTGAAAGTCAATATTTCTTGATATCATAATGGCTACTTAGCTTGTTTCATGAGAACATTTGCTTGGAAATTTTATTTCCAGGATTTTACTCTGAGATAGTGTCTGTCTTTCTCACTGAGGTGTGTTTCTTGTCTGCAGCAAAATGCTGGGTCCTGTTTATGTATCCAGTCATTTAGTCTATGTCTTTTTTATTGGGGAATTGGGTCCATTGATGTTAAGAAATATTAAGGACCAGTGATAGTTCCTTCCAGTTATTTTGTTGTCAGAGGTGGAATTATCTTTGTGTGGCTATCTTCTTTTGGATTAGTTCAAAGAATATTACTTTATTCATTTTTGTAAGGTACAGATCCCCTCCTTGTTTTGGAGTTTTCCATCTATTATTCTTTGTAGGGCTGGTTTTGTGGAAAGATGTTGTGTAAATTTGGTATTGTCATGGGATATCTTGGTTTCTCCATCTATGGTAATTTGAGTTTTGCTGAGTATAATAGACTGGGATGGCATTTGTGTTCCCTTATGGTCTGTATGACATCTGCCTAGGACCTTCTCACTTTTAATCTTTGGTCAGAATTCTGGAGTAATTCTGATTGGTCTGCTTTTATATGTTACTTGACCTTGTTCCCTTACTGCTTTTGAAAGAGTTAAAATTTTAAGTTGGCCCCATTGACCCTGCCTTGAGGACCAGTATGTCTCAAGGCTGAGAACAAAAACCGCAGACCACCTGGTCTCGATAAGGTCTGACTCTGCAGTCCTGAGAAAAACAAGTATGAAGGTGAATGTGCCCCAAAACAGGGTGGCCTAGAGTTGAACCATGTCCAAAATAGGCAGAGTGTGCCAATTTAAATAACCCAATGAAATTGCTATGTGTTTGTTGTTAACTACCTATGTAATTTTCCCTATAAATATGACTCCCTAATTGAGTTCAGGGTCAACTCCTCTATCTCCTGCATGAAATATGTGTCGTCTCCAGAACTCGGGCCTACCCCATCCCAGTAAACCTCTTGCCTGATTGCAGCAAGATTGGCTCTCCGTGAGTTCTTGGGTTTGCAGTCTCCCAGTACTTCAGTGAGGGGCCTCCCAATTCAGGGGTCTTTCACTTTTAATATTCTTTCTTTGTTTTGTGCATTTGGTATTTTTATTCTTGTTATGTGATGTAAGGAGTTTCTTTTCTATTCCAATCTATTTGGAGTTTTGTAGATTTATGTTAAGTCAATACATGATTGGACTGGGAGAGGAGGTGGGAAAAAGGAGAGGAAATGGAAGAGGAGGAATCAGGGAGAAAAACAGAAGAGGAGGGTCAGAGGAGGAGAAGGAGAGGAAGGAGCAGGAAAAGGAGGCCTGGGAAAATGGCAACTTATAAGGGATCTCCTAGTAGGGGAATAGAGAGTGTAGTGGTTATCTGTGCATATAGAAAAGCAGCTTGTATTCCTAATTACTGAGTTGTGTTTTCACTGAATGTGGTTATTTGGGTTGAAGAGGATATTGCAACAATTGGCCCCCACCCTGTGGCTTAGAAACCAACTAACATGAGTCTAAAGTTCACTGCCCTCTTCTGGCCCTAAAATAGGGATCTGGACTGGAGCAGTGTTGGATTGAAAGCTGACTGGGTCTGAGGGGTATACAGAGAACTGCAGAGAGGTTCCCTTCCCCAAACCCTAGACCAGCACACAAGCAAGCACTGTTGCCAGCTGTAACTGAAAAAGGCCACTCTTGGAGAATAAAGAATCAGAGAGGACCACAGTTTTCTACATTGAACAGAAAAAAAGGTTCAAAGGGCTCCAGATCAGGTATTTAATACCTTTTATTTAATTGAACAACTTTATTTTAAAAATCAAAGATAAATGTACAAATTTTAAAATCATTTTTGCATAAAAGTATATGAATACATTTTTGTTCATTTTTTAAAGGATTGATAGTATGCATTAAATCTTAGTAGTTACAATGAGCATAAAGTACACGTAAAACAAGATGTAACCTGGAAATAGTCAAAGTTGTCTTGGTGTGTAAAGATTACACATAATGATATTTCATCTTTTTTTTGGCCTTTGTTTTTTTTTTTTTTTTTTTTTTTTTGAACTCCATATAGTCTGTGAGATATTTCTGGGTGTTCAGAGATTTCTGGGATTAGTATCCAAATATCAGTGACTGCATATTATGTCTGTTCTTTTGTGACTGGGTTACCTCACTAAGGATGATATTCTCTAGATGCATCCATTTTCTAAAGAATTTCATAAAGTCATGGTTTCTGATACCTGAGTAGTACTCCATTGTGTAAATATACCAAAATTTTGTATCCATTCATCTACTGAATAAAATCTGGGTTCTTTCCAGCTTCTAGCTATTATAAATAGGGCTGCTATGAAAATTGTGGCGCATGTGTCTTTGTTGTATGTTTGAGTGTCTCTGGGGTAAATGCCCAGAAGTGGAATAGCTGGGTCTTCAGGTAATACTATGTCCAATTTTTATAAGGAATCACCAGACTGATTTCCAGAGTGGTTGTACCAGTTTACAACCCCAACAACAGTGGAGAAGTGTTCCTCTTTCTACACATCCTCACCAACATCTACTGTCATCTGAATTGTTGATCTTAGGCATTCTGACTGGTGTGAGGTGGAATCTCAGAGTTGTTTTGATTTGCATTTCCCTGATGGCTAATGATGTCCAGTGTTTCCTTAGATGTTTCTCAGTCATTCGATATTCCTCAATTGAGGATGTTTTGTTTAGCTCTGTACCCCATTTTTAATAGGATTGTTTGATTCTCTGGTGTCTAACTTCTTTAGTTCTTTGCATACCTTGGATATTAGGCCTCTATCAGATGTGGGGTTGGTAAAGATCTTTTCCCAATCTGTTGGCTGCCATTTTGTTTTCTTGGCAGTGTCCTTACCCTTACAGAAGCTTTGCAATCTCATAAGTCCTATTTGTCGATATTTGACCTTATTACATGAACCATTGGTGTTCTGTTCAGGAAATTTTCTCCTGTGCCTATGTGTTCTAAGGTTTTCCCTACTTTCTCATCTAATAGCTTCAGTGTACCTGCTTTAATGTGGAGATCTTTGATCCACTTGCACTTGAGCTTTGTACAATGAGAAAAGAAAGGGTCTATTTTCATTCCTCTGCATGCTGTGTGTCAGTTGGACCAACACCATTTGTTGAAGAGTCTGTTCTTTTTCCATTGAATGTTTACAGCTCATTTGTCAAAAAACAAGTGACCATATATGTGAGGGCTCATTTCTGGATCTTCTATTCTATTCCATTGATCCATGTGCCTATCTCTGTACCAGTACCATGCAGTTTTTTTTGCACAATTGCTTTGTAATATAGCTTGAGGACAGGGATGGTGATTCCCGCAGATATTTTCTTGTTGTTGAGGATGGATTTCGCTATTCTAGGTCTTTTGTTATTCCAGAAAAAATTGCACGTTTCTCTTTCCAACTCAATGAAGAATTGGGTTGGAATTTTGATGGGAATTGCATTGAATCTGTAGATTGCTTTTGGTAGGGTGGCCATTTTTACAATGTTGATCCTTCCAATCCATGAGCAGGGGAGATATTTTCATTTTCTGAGATCTTCCTCGATTTTCTTCTTTAGACATTTGAAGTTCTTGTCACACAGTTCCTTCACTTCCTAAGTTAGACTCACACCAAGGTATTTCATAGTTTTTGTGACTATTGCGAAGGGTATCTTTTCCCTAATTTCTTTCTCCACATGTTTTTCCTTTGAGTAAAGGAAGGCTACTTTTGTATGAGTTAATTTTATATCCAGCCACTTTGCTTAACTTGTTTATCAGCTGTAGAAGATCACTGATGGAGTTTTTGGGGTCACTTACATACACTAATATGTCATCTGCAAATAGTGATATTTTTACTTCTCCCTTTGCAATTTGTATCCCTTTGATTTCCTTTTGCTGTCTAATTGCTCCAGACAGGACTTCTAATACTATGTTGAATAGGTAGAGGGAGAGTGGGCAGCCTTGTCGAGTCCCTGATTTTAGTGGGATTGCTTCAAGTTTCGCACCATTAAATTTGATGTTGATTATAGGTTTGATGTATATTGCTTTTATTATGTTTAGGTATGGGCCTTAGAATCCTGTTCTTTCCAAGACTTTTAACATGAAGGGGTGTTGAATTTTGTCAAATGCATTCTCAGCATCTAGTGAGATGACCATGTGGTTTTTTCTTTGAATTTGTTTATCTGGTGGATTACATTGATGGATTTCTGTATATTAAACCATCCCTGCATCCCTAGGATGAAGCCTATATGATCATGCCAAATGATTGTTGTAATGTGTTCTTGGATTCGGTTAGCAAGTATTTTGTTGAGTATTTGTGCATCAATGTTCATAACTGAGATTGGTCTGAATTTCTCTTTCCTTATAGGGTCTTTGTGTGGTTTAGGAATGAGGGTTATTGTGGCCTCGAAAAATGAGTAGGGTTGTGTTCCATCTGACTCTATTTTGTGGAATAATTTAGAGAGTATTGGAATTAGGTTGTCAAGAAATGTCTGATAGAATTCTGCACTGAACCCATCTGGACCAGGCTTTTTTGGGTTGGGAGGCTTTTGATGAGTGCTTCTATATCTTTAGGTGTTATGGAATTATTTAGGTAATTTGTCTGGTCCTGGTTTAACTTTAGTATCTGGTATCTGTCTAGGAATTCATCCATTGCCTCCATATTTTCCAGCTTTGTTGAGTATAGGCTTTGTAGTAGGATCTGGTGATTTCTTGAATTTCCTCAGTTTCAGTTATTATGTCTCCACTTTCATTTCTGATTTTGTTAATTTGTATACTCTCTCTTTGCCCTCTAGTTAGTCTGGGTAAGAGTTTATCAACCTTGTTAATTTTCTCAAAGAACCAGTTACTGGCTTTGTTGATTCTTTGAATATTTCTTTTTGTTCCTATTTAGTTTGATTATTTCTTGCCCTCTACTCCTCTTGGATGTATCTGCTTCCTTTTGTTCTAGAGCTTTCAACTGTGCTGTCAAGTTGCTAGTGTTGCTATGCTCTCTTCAGTTTCTTTTGCAAAGCACTCTAAGCTTTGAGTTTTCCTCTCAGTGCTGCTTTCTTTGCATCCCATAGGTTTGGGTATGTTGTGTTTTCATTTTCATTAAATTCTAGAAATTCCTTAATTTCTTTCTTTATTTCTTCTTTGACCATGTTATCATTTAATAGAGCATTGTTTAGTCCCATGTGTATATGGGCTTTTTTTTTGTCTTTGTTGTTATTAAAGACCCACCTTACACCATGGTGATCTGATAGGATGCATGGGAGTATTTAAATCTTCTTACATCTATTGAGGCTTGTTTTGTGACCGATTATATGGTCAATTTTGGAAAAGGTTCCCTGAGGTGCTGAGAAGAAGGTGTATTCTTTTGTTTTAGGATGAAATGTTCTGTAGATGTCTATTAATTCCAAATGGTTCATAACCTCTGCTAGTTTTACTGTATCCTTGTTCAGTTTCTGTTTCCATGATCGGTCCATTGATGAGAGTGGGGTGTTGAGGTCTCCCACTACTATTATGTGGGGTGAAATGTATTTTTTGAGCTTTAGTAAGGTTTCTTTTATGAATATGGGTGCTCTTGTATTTGGACCCTATATGTTAAGGATTGAGAGTTCCTCCTGACAATTTTTCCCTGTAATGAGTAAAAAGTGTTCTTCCTCATCTTTTTTTGATAACTTTTGGTTGAAAATATATTTTTTCCATATTAGAATGGCTACTCCAGCTTGCTTCTTGGGGCTGTTTGCTTGGAAGTTTTTTTCCCAACCTTTTACTCTGAGATAGTGTCTGTCTTTGTCTCTGAGATGAGTTTCCTGTATGCAGCAAAATTCTGGGTTTTGTTTATGGATCCAGTCTGATAGCCTATATCTTTTTATTGGGGAATTGAGTCCATTATGTTAACAGATATTAAAGAATAATGGTTGCTGTTTCCTGCTATTTTTGCTTTTAGAGGTAGAATTTTGCCTGTGTGTCTTTCTTCTTTTGGTTTTCTTGCTTAGGTATTTTCTTGTTTTTACTAGGATGTAGTTTTA
Source organism: Micromys minutus (assembly GCF_963924665.1). NCBI lineage: Eukaryota > Metazoa > Chordata > Mammalia > Rodentia > Muridae > Micromys > Micromys minutus. Next base: position 127,330,785 of record NC_137970.1, on the reverse strand, counting down.
CTCCTTATATTGGGTTTTCCTCCTATAATTTGTTGTAGTGCTGGGTTTGTGCTCAGATATTGTGTAAATTTAGTTTTGTCCTGGAATATCTTGGTCTCTCCATCTATGGTGATTGAGAGTTTTGCTGGGTATTGCAGCTTGAGCTGACACTTGTGTTCTCTTAGGGTCTGCATGATATCTGTCCTTGATCTCCTACCTTTTATAGTCTCTGTTGAGAAGTCGGGTGTGATTCTGATTTGTCTGCATTTATATGCTACATGACCTTTTTCTCTTACTGCTTTTAGTACTCTTTCTTTGCTTTAGCAACCTGGTGTTTTGGCTATTATGTGTCTGGAGGAATTTCTTTTCTAGTCCGCTCTATTTGGAGTTCTGTAGGCTTCTTTTATGCTCATGGTCATTTCATTCTTAAGGGTAGGGAAGTTTCCTTCTATGATTTTGTTGAAGATATTTACTGTGCCTCTTAGTTGATATGTTTTGCCCTCTTCTATTCCTATTATCCTTAGTTTGGTCTTCTCATTGTGTCCTGGATCTCCTGGATATTTTGGTTTAGGAACTTTTTGGTTTTTGCATCTTCTCTGATTGTTTTGTCTATGTTTTCAATGTTGTCTTTGGCCCCTGAGATTCTCTCTTCCATCTCTTGTAGTCTGTTGGAAATGCTTGCATCTGTGACTCCTGATTTCTTTTTTAGGTTTTCTACCTCTAGGGTTGTCTCTTAGTGTTTTCTTTATTGTGTCCATTTCTGTTTTAAATTCCTTCTTCCATTCCTTCATCTCTTTGATTCTGTTTTCCTCTAGTTATTTGAGTTTTTTGTGTGATTTTCTTGTTTCCTCTTTAAAAGCTTCTAATTCTTTATGCTTTTCCTCCCATTCTTATTTAAGGATCTCTATTATCATCTTGAGGTATGATGTCAGGTCTGAGTCTTCTTTTTCTGGAGTGTTTGGCATTCCACTGTTTGCTGTGATGGTAGAGCTGGGTTCTGATGTTGCCAGGTTGTCTGGGTTTTCATTGGGTAAGTTCTTTTGCTTTTCTCTTGCCATCTTGTTGTCTGTGATTATAAGCTGTCTTGTTGTCAGTGATTGGTTCCCATCTCTCCCGTGTACCTGACCTGTGTCCCTGGATCTCAGCTGTTCCTGGTGGCAAATCGCCTGAGTGTTTGGTCCACACTCATGGGCCCTCTGGGTGGAAACTGAGTCCCTATGGCAGAGTTCCTGGTCCCATGAACCAATGGGGTGGGGTGTGCGGACACTGGTTCAAGACCTCTCTGTGTTCCGGCTACTCACAGTGCAGTCTCACCAGGCCTGCATCCTTGGATCTCTGCTGTTCCTGGTGGCAAATGGACTGAGTGTTTGGTCCACATGCACGGGCCCTATGGGTGGAAACTGTCTCCCTATGGCAGAGTTCCTGCTCCTCTGAACCAATAGCGCTCAGCCCAGACCTCTCTGTACCCCAACTACTCGCAGCACCGTCTCACCAGGCCTGTGTCCTTGGATCTCCACTGTTCCTGGTGGCAAATGGCCTCATTTTGATACTTCTTAAAGAAGAGAAACACAGTAAATATATTTCATGCTTAATGGGATGATATTTTGGCTGGTCTGACAGGGATGGATTTTATGGAAATAGATACCTTATCATTTACCATTATTGTGATATTTTTCTCTTGATTTACTATGTACTCTCAAAAGACAGGGTCTCAGATAAAAAGAATTTCTTGCCTTAGAAAAGAAATTACAGGTAACACTAGAACTAAATGTTCAGGATTTCATAGGCCAACATAAACAACAGAAAGAAGGGAAGAGGCAGGAGATAGAATCTAGAAGAGATTCTAGAAAAAAGAATTCAACAAATCACAGATCAGACTGAACAGCAAGGAGATACAGATAAAATTTGGAAGCAAAGTCTAGAGGATAATTTACTGAAGCTCGCAAATCAAAATAAGGCATATGCTACCATATCATAATTGCAACATAAAGGGAAGCTAAGATTATGGAGGAAGGGCTTGGAACAGAAAATACTAGAAATTATAAAGCAGCATGAACAACAAAAAGAGAAATTTGAGACTTAGCAACATAGCCTAGAAGAAACATTAGAAATGAAGGCACAGGAAATTATAAATCACAATAAGAGAAAGGTTAAAATGAATGTGTGAGACAGGAGCTAGAAAAAAGTTTAGAACAAAATATACAGCAGCTCACAGATCAGACTGAGCAACAAAGAGAAAATAATGAAGTTTGGAAGCAAGACTTGAAAAATAACTTTTTAAAATTAATCATCAATCAAAACTAAATGAACTATCAGAGTTGCATTATAAAGAAAAACTCAAATGTAGAGGCAGAAGCTTGAACAGAGAATATAGGAACTCAAGGAACGGAAGAGCGACAAAAGGAGAGATATGAAACGTGGACACAGACCTTAAGGAAGGAATTTAAAATTTCAATTAATAAAAATACTCAGGTAGAGAAGATAAAATTAGAGAAAGCCAATGGAAGATTATTAGAAAGCAAACTTTAGTCTATCTGGTTAATGTATGACAAAGACCTCCAGAAGATGATCATCCACAGGGTTATGAAGAATTTGAATGGCAACCTGTGGATGTTCTATAAATGAGGAAACTTAAAGAAAGTGTTACTAATTTTGAAATGCACTCACCATTTGTAAAACAAATCATGATTTCTTAGGCTATTAAAAATAGAATAATCCCCCAAGACTGGAGAGATATGGCAAGAGCAATAATAGAAACTGCTGCGAATTCACAGTGGTTCTCATGGTGTACAGAAGACGAAAGGCAGATAGCACAACAAAATAGAGTCAGGGGTAGAGAGTGATGTAACCCAGTCACAAAACAACACTCATGGTATGTACTCACTTATAAGCAGATACTAACCCAAAAGCTTGAATAGTCAAAAAACAACTCACAAAACTTATGAAACTCAAAGAGAAGGAATGCCAGAAGATGTTTCAGTACTTCTTATAAGGGAGAAGAAAACACTCATGGGAGGAAATAAAGGAAAAATAGAGGAGCAGGGATTGGAGAAACGATCATCCAAAGACTGCCTCACCTGGGGATCCACCCCATATGCAGCCACTAAACCCAAGCACTACTGCTGTTTCCAAGTAGTGCTCACTGGCAGGAACATGATACAGATGCCTCCTCAGAGGCTTTAGCAGAGCCATATTGATACAAATGAGGATGCTTGCAGCTAACCATCAGACAGAACATGAGTACCCCAATGAAGGAGCTAGAGAAAGGACTGAAGGAGCTGACAGGCTCTGCATCTCCATGAGAAGAACAAAATTATCAACTAACCAACCCACCACAGCTCCCAGGGACTAAAACACCAACTAATGAGTTCACTTGGAGAGAGAGGCACTTGGTTCTAGGTGCATATGCAGCAGAGGATAGCATTCTCTAGCATCAATTCGAGGAGAGATATTTGGTCCAGCGAATGCTCATTTTCCCAGTGTAAGGGTATGCCCAGTGCTGAGGTTGGAGAGTGGGGTTGAGAGAGGAAGGACCCTCATGGAGGCAATGGAAGTGGGAGGGGAGGGCATTGGGGGAAAGGGATAACATCTGTAATGTAAATGCAGAGAATATCCAATAAAAAATAAAAGTTGTTGATTCACTAACAAGTTGCTAAAAAAGACACACTTGCAGGTTTTTGAGGCAGGACAGTGTCGGATACGACAATGGCAATGTTAGCAAAGGTTTACATTTTTCCCATTTGCGAGCATTTTTTAACTGAATGGGTCTACCTTATGAGTATCATCATTCTTGAATTTAACATACATTGTTGGCATAAATCTGGTTCTTTTCGTCTAGCAGAGAGAAATTATATGTTCAACATCTTGGGCCTTTGTCCAGTAATCTACAAAAAACATACCTGGTTGTAAGTCAGGATTATAAAAATCACTCCTACTTTCGGTAGTTGCCTTGCCTACCCAACCACACTCTGCTCATGGTTGATATATACCCTGCATGATACAACAGAAAAAGTTTCTTTCTTTTAAGATTTAAGGTCAAATTTGTCCCAATTATGAAGCATGCATCAAAGAAATGAGTCAATAGAAACTGAAGGGAAGATGACTCATTTAGAGGAGAAAAAAATACAATAAGCTAATGGTATAGACATCTTTTTTACTTAAATGTGATAAAAACTACCATGAATTGGAGGTGGAGAGGTACATCAGTGGTAAATAACACAGGCTGCTCTTCCAGAGGATCCAGGTTTGATTACCACCACCCATATGGTAGCTTACAAATGTCTGTAACTCCAGTTCCAGGAGATCTGACACCATCTTCTTGCCTCCTTATGTACCAGGCATTCATGTGGTGCCCAAACATACATAAATGCAAAATAGTATTTTAGTTATGAACAAAAGCACCATGACCAAGAAACAAGTTGGGGAGGAAAGGGTTTATTTTGATGGCAGTTCTACTGCACTGTTCATCATCAAAGAAATTAAGAACAAGAACTCAACTGTGCCTCTAGATTCCAATGGACCAATCCCCAAGCCATGAAAGTTCCCACAATTTTCTTGGTTGGGTTCCCCTTGGAGTCCTTCACATTCTCCATGAGCTCTGTTCCCCCCTACCAACACCACCCCAGACTGTATAGAATCACACCAATGAACACCCACCATTACCACCAACACCACCCCAGACTGTATGGAATCACACAAATGAAGCAATCTGCTTCTGACCCTCTTGCAGTGGCCCTGCAGAATCCATCCAACCCCGACTCAGCCTGTGGACCAATCCACCCTCTGGAGAGTCCAACTAGGACTGTTCAGAATGCCCTCTGAGTCCCGAGGAACTGTATCCTCCAGAGTCAGGCAGGACACCACCAGGACACAAGCTGGGGACATGAGGTACCAATGAGTCCCTATAGGCTAGGTCTCCTGCCTCCTGTGAGCACCCGGTCACATGGGACTTTGAGGATGCCCAGAGCACCGGGATGGTTTCTCATCTTACTCTCTGATCTCAGCAGTCCTTATGAATTCGTCTGCAACCTGCATGGCCACTAGATCATCCACTTTGAGAGGCCATACAGTCCCTCGCCAATTCAGCACCACCAGATCGCAGGAAACACCACTTCTAGGCATCAGTTTCAACCCTGCCCTTCAAGAGCATGAACAAAGTATGCTTTATTCGCCCTTAAAGCATGTCTTTCTTCACTGTAAATGGGAAAACCACTACACTCTCCAGTTTCCTGCCATGGACTCCAACCTAAGGCCACTGCCCTAGCAGATGGTTCCTCAATGCCATGCCTCACATTGTGTCAAATGATTCCCAGGTCTTTGTGCACTGTTAGTGCCCATAGGACAAATGCACCTGTGATTATCCCGCTGACATTTCCTCCGTCCATTGCCCAATGCTGGGCGAGAAGCAAAAGTCTCTGAGCCAATCCCATACCATGGCATCCCACCCCCAGCACTGGGTCCAGCCTTAGGAACATGAGTGGGTACAAGGAGGCAATGAAGATCTGTCTCTGATCTCAGCCAGCACTGAGGGCTGTGTTGGGTCTTCTCTTTCAGCCATACTAATCAGTGTAATTAAGGGATGCCCGCCTAGTGACAGACATAGGGGCACATTGTGTGCAAGGGGCTGAGTTCAGGGGGCAGGGGAAGTTCGGGAAGAGTATCTCAGTGGAACCATCTCTCAGGATCCCGACAGCTATGTTTATCCTGGACATAGGCTGGACATGCTCGCTCAGGTGCTCTTGCAGCACTATGCACAACCACTGCCGCAGTGAGCTCCTGAAGCTTCAGGCTCTCTGTGTGCCAAGGGAATGGTTTCTCTACACTTGATGGTGGAGAAATTTGAGGGAATTGTATTTTGAAAGGTTCCATCAGTACAAGCCACGTAGGAGAGGACCTGAGTTAGGGAGCAGGAGTTGTAAGTCCCCCAGAGAAACCCACCAAGAGCCAGGCGGCAGCTCAGCCGGAAACCAACCCTCGGAGAACTTGCCCAAGCACAGTGGGCACACACGTGGGGTGCTGGGTGCTAGGGTCTTGTAACCACCACCTCACCTCCATAGCTGAGTCTGAATGGTGCAGTTGGTTGAGCCAGGGTCGCTGAGTGGAAGGTCAGAATCGCCATGCAGGATCCGGGTGAGGACCACGCAGGTGGCAGAGCAGGGGTTGACGAAGGCGGCGAGGATGGGCAGCATAGGCCTCAAGCTGCCAATGCCCAGGCTAGCTCTCAGAGTTCGGCGACCGAGGGTGACCAAGATAACTCCCCACGTGAGAGTGGCCCACAAGATGCAGTCAGTCCGGCTGCTCCAGGCAGTTCCCGCCCAAGGAGCCCTGTAGTGTCAGGAGTGTCAGCTGAAGAGGCAGCCATCTTCATTCCCCAGGATGAGCAGGCGCCACTTCTCCCTGGACCCAGTGGAGATGCTGCAACAACTGCAAGTCGACTCCTGGAGTTGTATCCTTCCCTGGGAGGCCCTTGGCAGGGGTTACGGGAAGATAGGAAGGATGAACCGAGAAACGGGGGTGGGGGTAGGGGGTGGCGGCTTTTGGGTGGGTGAGCAGGAAGACTGACAGCAGGGTGAGGAAGAAACAGAGTGGTACACTCTGGGCTGTCAGTCCAAGAAGAAATGTCATGCTGGCAGGACAGGGAGTCACCTAAGCCTGAGAAGATTCCAGGGTGTAGATGAAAACCTGAACCATTGGGGAGGTGGGAGGTAGGTGAGGCTTGTTTCACAGAGTCAGAAAGATGGTTCGGGGTTAGTCCTGGTCTTGGGTGTCAGAAGAGGGTAGTGCCAGACAGAACTCAGAAGTATACCAGACCACAGAGCAATAGGAAAGCTAAACGTGGATGGTACCTTAATCATAGCTTCCTTCCAGCTCTGTGAGAGTGCCTTTCTCTTCTGCTGTGGAGGCAGATATGGCCCGCAGGTCCCTAGTTGCCAACGCCCAGCATCAGCTCTCAATGGTTCCGCAGGAGTTCACTGTGAATGACAGTATCTTAGCTATGTCAGTTTTCCAAAACTCTGTAGTAGGGTTGGCCTCGGGGTTGGGAGGCAGTGTGCACTGTAGGAGCTTGCCAATGGAGACATGGGTGAGTTAGGTGTAAGTGGGAAGGCATAGTGTGGTAGGCCTGAACAGATTCCTTCATCATTTCCCTGATGGTGTCTCTTTCTCACATTTAGTAGGTTGACTACAGAAGACCCCGTTCTCTTCCGAGTTTCCATCAGTAACTTCCTTGATCAACTCTCCCTGGTCTTGAGAAACATTCAGCGCCTTCAGTTTGTGGCTTTTAAATGAAGAAGAGAAAGAAATCACAATAACTGATCTGTTAGCTGCTACAAGACAAAACAGAAGCATTTCATGCTTTTAGTAATTGTCACGTTGCTTTCAAAGTTCAATGGTTTTGATGCTTATAAGCCTTCTATAAATTCTCTTGATAGGCTTGTTTCGCTATTGCTAAAGGAACAGGCACTTAAACATTCATTGCTGAGCAAAATACAACTGGCCTACTTTGGGTTTTGTTTGTTTGTTTATTTGTTTGTGTGACTTTACTTTTGTTTGTCTGTGGGAGAAACCGCTACTTTTTTCCCCCACGTGTGTGCTTCTGCCAAGTAGTTCTGGGATTCAGAACTCCTTGTAGTCTAAAGTAATTTAAATTCTAAAGATTTCTTGTAGCCTTAAGTAATTTCAGACATTTTAGGAAATGGAAGGAGAGGAAAATTAGTTAAGGCCATTTACTAAACACTAAACACAGTAATGCTCCAAATATGAAAAGTTTAATGTGAAAAAGCAGTGCTTACCCTGAAATCAGAAGATAATGCAGAGTAACATTCAGCAAACAAACAAACAAAAGCCCCCCAAAAACAAAGAAAACCCCAAACAAACAAAAACATAACACCCCCCCAAAACCAAAATTGTGTGACTTCATTATCATTGTTTTATTTGAAATATCTTTGTCCTGTTTTGTTGTTGATTTGGTCTTGTTGTTGTTGTTTGTTTGTTTTTTGTTTGTTTTAGAAACATCTTCTGGTTTGGAGAGATAGATGACTCATTGGTTAAGAGCACAGGCTACACTTCATGGGAATATAGGTCCTGTTCCTAGCATGCACACGGTGATTAACAACCCTTTGCAACTCTGTTCCAGGGGATCCAGTGATACCCTCTGCACAAAGTGGTGCACAAAAAATCCATACAAAGATCCACATGCAAAAAAATGAAATTTTAATTTAAAAGGTACTAATTCTACAGTTGTATTAATCTACTAAGTGTATAAAATTGGCTCATGAGGTTTTAATGTTAATAACAATTTTTCTTCAAAATATATAAAAAGTCCCTCCATTTTCTGAAATTTTTTTGCTGTTGTTGTTTCATTTATATTGTAAATTAAATCATTGGGACTTGTTTCCCAAAGCCTTTTCTCGTTTTTTTTTCTTTTCATCTTTTTTGTTTCTCTTCACTCTTTCCAGACCCCACCCCACGCCCCTTCTCCTCTCTCCCAGATCCACCCCTCCTCCATTTTCCTTCAAAAAAGAGTAGACTTCCCAGGCATCTCAACTGAATGCAGCATAACTGGTTGCAATAAGGCTGGATACATACCCTCATATCAAGGCTGGATGAGGTAACCCAGTAGGAGGGGAAAGGGTCCTAAGAGCAGGCAAAGCAATCAGAGATACCCCCAGACTGTTGTTGGGAGTCCCACAAGAAGACCCAGCTACACAACCATGAGCTAGCTATATGCAGAAGACCTAGCTCAGACCCATACAGGGTCTGTGATTGTCGCTTCAGTCCCTGTCATCCCCTATGGGCCCTGTTTAGTTGATTCTGTGGGCTATTTTCTGGTGTCCTTGACCCCTCTAGCTCCTACAACCCCCCACCCACTCTTATGCAGGACTCCCCATGTTTTGTTGTGGGCCTCTACATCTGCTCCCATTAGTTGCTGGATGGTGCCTCTCCAGTGGCAATTGGGCTTGGCACTAATCTATGAGTATAGCAGAATCCCACTACCATTTTCTGACATTCTAAAGCAAACACCCTTATATAGAACCCTCTAATGTAATCATCAAATGTTTAGGCTTACCGACTTTCCCCCATATAATAAATAATTTTGTTCATGAAAACTTAACTTCCTTAAGGTATATTAGAAGGGGCAGAATTTCTGAGTTAAACATTTATAGATTGACTTACTAAAATTTTCCATCTATACTACTCAGCCAGTTTCTAATATGGGTCTCTTATACTCCACAAATCTCAATCTGCCATGCTCACTCTCATGACCATTGGATTGGTTATTTTCCTACAAGAGTGAAAAACTGATTTAGTGTGAGAGCACAAGAAAGTAGAAACTGCAGAGTGGGAATTCTGTGGCTCCCTACCTCCTCAGGTAGTTGTAGAATAACAGTGGAATAATTGTATTTGTGAAGTGGTGCCTACCTGTGTTCAAACAGCCTGCAATGAAGAATCTTGCAAAACTTACTGGTTCTTGAGACTGGTAGGACCCCTCAGATTTTATTTTTTATATATAGCAGAAAGTCAGTAAAGGCAATTTTATTTCTTTTGGATCTGATATTGCTCTTTTAAAATTTATTTCTTCGATTTGTCTTGAATGTTCCCAAACCTTCAATCCATCTATGGTTTGTTTAGGGTGGGTGTCAGGCCTCTCTGAGAGCCCTGCTTGCTGCCTCCTGGATGATGAGGCTTTGCTTACAGATGGACAGGCACAGACTCGGGCTCCTGTCATGGTTGGGTCTGGCAGTTACCTATGAAAGGTCCCATCTGTACAAGTTCCCAGGACTGTGTGAGGGAGGTGTGGTTGTTTGTTCCTTGGGTTGTTTGAGCTGCAAGACTCATCTGGAACCAAACCTCTCGAGATTCTTTCTGCACAGATGGCAGTGGGCTTCACATAAGCACTGTATATAAAGGCTGGAGCCTTTCACTTCAGTCATTCAAAAGAGGGTGAGTGATGCAGTTCTGTTGGAGGTGTGTGCTGAGAGGAAAACTAGTGTCATCATGTGGGACTCTTTTCACCCATATATAAAAAAAATTAAAATCTGATGGGGACTACAAAACACTCATGTGAACCAATGAGTGGCCTGCAGGCTGTTTGGACACCACTTCACAAACACAAACAATTACACCACTGCTTTTCTACACTAATCTGAAAGGCCAGGAAGCCCCAGAATTACCACTCTGCTGTATGAACCCAGATGGGAGAGCAGACAGTGAAGAAGACAATGATGGACATAGTCCTCATGTTCCTCATGCCCGGTCAGTGTTCTGCATCTGAGGGTGGTCATGGCAGTTCCATTTCTGTGAGTGGCCAAGAAGATACTGGTAGCCAGGTTTTTCCAGGCAGTCTCAGCATAAGGGATCCTGTGGAATCAGGAGTGGTAGCTGAGGAGTCAGGCTGTCCTTCCCCAGGTACCGAATGTCCCTGGACCTAGTGGAGGTGCTTTAACAACTAGAAGTCGACTCCTGGGGTTGTTACCTTTTGTAGGACACCCTTTGCAGGGGCTACAGGAGCATTAAGCTAATGCAGACATTTGTGACAGTGCCTGTCAGGGAGTCATGTGAGAGAGTAATAATCCTGAAAATTTGGCCATTGGTGTGTGTGTGTGTGTGTGTGTGTGTGTGTGTGTGTGTGCACCCCTCCAAACCCCCACTGTGTGTTATATTTTTAATGTGATGGAGAAAATATGCACTGTGTAGCAAATGCTGCTGGGATACTTAATGTATGCTTCCAGTGCTGATTCAATCTCACTTTTCAAACTGATACAAATGGAAAACTTCAATAGGGATTTCCTCTAAGCTGTCTCACCCACATATGCCATGGATCCCAAGGACCGCAGAAACCCCAAGTATGGCATTATTCATGGGTTGTGGTCTAAACCAGGGGTTATTCAGTGTGCCTGTGCAAGCAGGTTTTGTCTGTCTTGGGCAGTCTAAGATGTGAAGACACTGATAGATGGTTCCATTCACCTTCCCCACCAAAATTGACCCTTTTATCTGAGAATACCCTCTTATTCAAAGAAGCTCCACATTCTTCACCAGGCACGCATAACCTAATGTGGTTGGTTGATGTGGCTTAGTAAGAAACACACCTACCCCCTTTTAATTCTTTGGTAATCCAAGAAAAGATCATGACCTGTGTGCTGCTGGCACTGAGGATTCTTTCCATATAAGAATTTAATAGAGAAATTGTAGGGAGGCACTTACTGCTCCTGTCCAAAATAGCTGATGATTACTATAAAATGAGAACCCAGTGAAGGCATTGAGGAGGGAATTTTCCTGCAATAGCAGTATCATTGAGCATCCAGAATATGGGACACAATTCAGTTACAGGGTGATCCCTGCAAAAGAATATGCCAGTTCTGATAAAGACTGGATGGGCTAAGGGTGATCAGCTGAGGGTTCAGTGGGAACCTCACAGCTTCTACAATGTAAACATTTCCGGTACCTTTAAAAAAAAATACAACTTGGACTAGTGTAACTCTTTCCTGAAACAAACTGAAAAGAGACAAGACTTTGAAATCCCCTTTTCAAACAGAGGTCCAGAACTAAGCCTTGGCAGAACCCCACCTGAAACAATATCAATATTTCAGCCAAGCCCAGAGCTCTGAGGTTGCAGAAGGCTATGCCTGGCCAGAAGTTCATCACATCTCCCTTTATAGTCTCCTGCCCAAGGAGACTGTCACCACTTGAAGAGCCCACTTGAATCAGGAGAATCAGATGGGTTAGGCAGCAGCTGTGCCACTAGAGGGAGTCTCTGGCAGTAAAAAGAACCCAATGAATAAATATCCTGACCAGGTCAGCAGAATTCAGAAGGGCCACTTTCCTTCCAGGGTGGTGATGTTACATCTAGCTTTCTACCAACATCATCTTTTCTTTGTTTAAACTGTTTTCAACTCTATAAGGCTGACATAGATGAGCCCTATAGTGAAGCTTCCTCATCAAGATTGCTACCAATTATTGTAGACATTTTACAGTCTCTCTGTAGCTCCACTTGTCAGGACAAACTTGACTTTTTCCATGTGTAAATGTTAGGAATCATTCAGCCTGTAGCTCTCTATTCAATTTGTTGTTTTCTGTTTGTCTGTCTCTCTGTCTGCCTGCCCCCCACTCTTCTCTCTCTCTCTCTCTCTCTCTCTCTCTCTCTCTCTCTCTCTCTCTCTCTCTCTCTCCTCTCTCTCTCTCTGAATCCAAACATATCTTAGTTTAGGGGTGCCCAAACAATAGAATATGATGCCAGACTGATGTCACTTAAACTTTTGACAACTCACCAACCAGCAGCAGCTGCCTGATGCCATGTGAAGGAACAAAGTTGTTTTGGCTTTTTTTTTTTCAGTTTTAGTGTGATGTAATTGATTTGAAATTTAGTTTTAATAAAACATATTTCCAGAAATAAGTAAATAAATAAACAAGCAAAATCAAATAAGGAGGCAGAGCCTTGCAAGTGTTTCGACTTAGAAGGATGGGGGTGTGGGGGATATTTTCTAGTGATTCTGCTATTTCTATTGATTCTGATTCCTGCTAAATGGTGGCATTCATGGAGCAAAGAACTGTTGTTCTCTCAGGGTGTAAAAGAGTAATAAGAAGCCATGCCGACTGAAGGACAAGGTGCACAGAGTATCTCATTCTCTCCCCTACCCGCCCTCCCCACACTCATTTTACTAACAATTAGCGACTGCATAGTCACATTCCAGTTACCAAGCAAAACGAAGCCAAGCTTGGTGTCAGAACTCTTGTTGACAACTTGTCATTCCTGATGACTAGATTCTTTTTCTTTTTGTCTGTTGTTTGTTTTGTTTTGGGAAAGGGCCCCACATAGCACAGGCTGGCCTCAGAATCACCATGTAGCCAGTAAAACTTTCAACTCCTGATCCTGCTGCATCTACTGATAGAGTGCATGACCCATGGACCTATAAACCTCTCCCAGCACCACCTGGTACCACCACCCTAGATCAATCCATTATCCCACATTTCACAACACCAAGGTCTGTCCACACTGGACCAGCTCTACCTTCCTTCTGTGCTCTCACTGTTGTCCAAGACATACTGTACCCAGAAGTGTCTCCTTGGTGCCCTCCAGAAACTACCCCTAAGACCAACATACATACACAGACACATAGACATGCCACAAACCTAGACATGTTATTGACTGGACTGAACCTGACACAAATGTAGGCATCTTTCTCCTGAACCTTTCTGGCTATGGGTCCAGGTTATCCACCCAGTCCTTATGTAGCCTGCACTGTCCTAGCAGATGATTCTTGCTAGCCACCCCTCCCATGCCATCAAGTACCCTGGGCCCAAAGCACACTGATGGTGAACATAGGAACAAGTTCCCTTGTACCTATCCTGCTAACTGTCTTCTCTAATCCAGTTCTGACACAGAGTCAGGTCCCTCTGGGCCAAGCCAATACAACCCCTTCCTGTCCTCCACAGCCCTAGGAACATGCTGAGAGAGATAAGACTCTGAGCTCAGCCAAAAAAAAGGGCTGTGATGGGGCACCAATCACAGTAATTAGTGTCTTGGATAATGCCTGGCTGGAAAAGAAAGTAGAGCATAGAGCTGAAGTAACTCTCTCTCTCTCTCTCTCTCTCTCTCTCTCTCTCTCTCTCTCTCTCTCTCTCTCTCTGTGTGTGTGTGTGTGTGTATGTGTGTGTGTGTGTGTCTGTCTGTCTGTGTGTGACTACCTGTGTGTATGTCTGTGTATGTCTGTGTGTGTCTGTATTTGTGTGTGTGTGTGTGTGTGTGTGTGTGTGTGTGTTCGAGTCTGCATGTACATATGCTTGTGTGTCATGGATTTTGGGGAAACAATTTAAACAAGGCAACTTGACTGAACCACCAGGGTCTTGAGGTCTCCAGATATCTAGAAAACAGACCAGGCCTGGTTTCATAGGCAGTCTGAACACTGGGGTCTGAATAAGCTATCTGAAGCCTCAGAGTTGCATAACAGTTGTGAGTGGGCCAGTTTACTGAGAATAGATGGTGAGGGGTTCCATTTCACCAGTCTGGCTACAAATCATCAGAGGTTCTTCAGGTCTACGTGGGTGACCAGTTTGGCCAGAACAAATTCTCGTGTGGTCCTGTTTTAACAAGCTCTGTGGACCTCACCACACGTGATGTGTTGTAGAGAACAAAATAGGACTTGGAACAGGCACCTCAGTCTTTCCTAGAACCTGCAGGGGGCGGTGGTGTCAGTGGTGGATCCTAACACTCCCTGAGCAGCCATGAAGGACCCTGACAGCAATGCGGGAGACACTCCAAACATCAGAGAAGACCAGAATAGCCTCCAAAGCTCTGGTGGCCAGGATAGTGGAGGTGGTGCTGAGAGAGCCGAGGGTAATGCCAGTGTGCCGAATGGTTCTGTTGGCTCTGGATTCCCCCAATTTTGTGAAGGCACAGAAGAGGGCAGCCCGTTGGTGGAGAAAGCTGTCCTTGTCGAGAAGCCACCACATGATCCAGAACAGGAAGCAGAAGTCGAGGAAAGCCAATTCCTGGAGTTGTATCCTTTCTAACGTTTGTGCTAGCAGCTGAGGGGTAGTCTGGAGGTGTCCTGAGATGGCCAGGGACAGGAGTTGTGGGGATATCCATCCACCATGGGAACGTCTTGAAGAAGTGGTGGTAGAGGAATGGGGGAATCAAGGGCCCTGGAGGAGACAGCCTGTGGGAAGAGCACCCGAGGACAACATGATAAAGTCACTTTAACAGTATCTCCACCAGTGACCTCACGGTGCCTTTCCTGTCCTTCATGGATGCAGAGATTGCATGTTTGTACCTGACCCAGGATGAGGAGTCCCTGGAAGGAGCAGTTCACAGGGAGCTCAGAGTGGCTGGCAGTGATCTGGTGATGTAAGTTCTAGAAGGGGAGGAGCCTGCTTGGGGGGAGGCAGTAGGCAAGCTGTTCATTGTACCTCATCGTACATTTGCAGCCACCTAAAAGACTCACTGTGCGGAGGGTGTGTGCTGAGCCGAACCTGTAGCAGCCTCACAGGGAGACTGAGGGAGTCCTGGAAGGATTGTGTCCCCTGACTCCAGGGGAGGCATGGAGAAGTGGGCCGAGGTGAGCATGCAGTGGCTTCTAGTGTGACTTTTCCTCTCCTCTTGCTTTTAGTCGAGTAACTTCTGAAGACTCCAGCCTCCTCCACAGTTCCGTCTCCTCCCTGCTCAGCCAGCTTTCTACAGTGGTGACTGCCCTGAGGTTCTTTGTGCCTGAGTTCGTCAAGCCTTATCTGGGGTAGAGAGGGCTTGGGCTCCCAGCATTTATCATCCTACCCTTAACCACTGTACCCGTCCCCAGAGCAAAGACTCCCACAGTAGTTGCTTTACTGGGACAGGGAGGGTGGTGGTGGTGGTGGTGGTGGTGGTGGTGGTAGTAATCGTTTCTCTGTGATTGCCCTGGGGTGGCTCGATGTTCACCAACATTGAAAATAAAAATAAAACTGAGAAGCTGGCCTGTGCCTGTGTCTCTGTCCCACTATCTCTAGTCCAGATTTCCTCATCTTCATCCCTGTGTAGCAGGAGAACAGGGGAACATCTGAGACTCAGATGCTCAGGTACTGCAAGGTGATTGCATATGCTTTAGGAAAGGTAAAAATCAGCTGGGTCCTGACATTCAGTGTTAACTATGTGTTTAAATGTCTGGTGCTGGAGAAATGATTCAGTGGTTAAATGCACGAAAGCTCTTTCAGAGTTCCTGAGTTCAATTCCCAGCAACCACATGGTGGCTCACAACCATCTGTAATGAGATCTGATGCCCTCTTCTGGTGTGTCTGAAGACAACAACAGTATACTCATTAAATATATATATTTTTTAATTGGGTTAAACAAATCATAAAAAGATAAAATTTGAAGTCAGTCCTGATCTGTATTGAAATGTCATGGGTAGAAATATCTTCCTGCAATTTATTTCTCCCCTTGATTTCTTATAGAACCCAAGACTACTAACCCAGGGACGGCACCACCCACAGTGGGCCGTACCAACCTTTATCTATAATCAGGAAAATGCCTTACAGCTGGATCTCATGGAGGCATTTCCTCCAGGGAGGCTCCTTTCTCTGTGATAACTCCAGCTTGTGTCAAGTTGACACACAAAGCCAGCCAGTACAATTGACTTCTTGTTACCTGACACACAAATGCATTACTGATTAGCCTTAAGCCTTATTTTCTTACTCAGCCCCAAGATCTAAATAACTCTAAAAGTTCTACAGTCTTTACAAATTCTTACATATTAAATTTTCAATCCCTTTGAAATATCCAATGTCTAATAAAATTCAAAAATCTCTTTACAATTCAAAGTCTCTTAACTATGGGCTCCATCAAAATACTTTCTTCCTCAAGAGTAAAAAATATCAGGGCACAGTCACAATCAAAAGAAAATCAAACTAACTGTCCAGTGTCTGGGATCCATCCACGATTAAGTGTGTTCTTCCAATGGCTTGGGTAATTTCTCCAGCTCTGCCCATTGTAGAAAGAAATTAATCTTGCAACAAACACCAAAGAACAAAAACACACAAACATAATTCTACCTCTAACAGCAAAAATACAAGGAAATGACAGTCATTATTTCTTAATATCGATGGAAATCAATGGAACCAATTCCCCAATAAGAAGACATAGACTATCCGACTGGATATGTAAACAGGATCCAAAATTTTGTTGCATACAGGAAACTCATCAACAACAATTCAGCAACAAAGACAGGCACTACTTCAGAGTAAAAAGTTGGGAAAAATTTTTCCAAGCAAATGGCCCCCAGAAACAAGCTGGAGTAGCCATCCTAATATTGAATGCAATAGATTTTCAACCAAAAATCATCAAAAAAGATAAGACATGTTTACTCATAAAATAAAAATATTATCAAGATAAACTCTCAATCCTGAACATTTATGCCCCAAATATAGGAGCACCCAAATTCATATAAGAAACCTTACTAAAGCTCAAAGCATATATTGCACCACAAACAATAATAGTGGGAGACTTTAACACCCCACTCTCATCAATAGACAGATCATGTAAGCAGAAACTGAACAGAGACACAGTGAAACTAACAGAAGTTATGAACCAAATGGATTCGGCAGACATCTATAGAATATTTCATCCTAAAACAAAAGAATATGCCTTCTTTTTAGCAACTCACAGGCACCTTCTCCAAAATTGACCACATAGTCACAAAACAGACCTCAACAGATGTAAGAAGATTTAAATAATCCCATGCATCCTATCAGATCACCATGGATTAAGGCTGGTCTTCAATAACAGCCAAAACAACAGAAAGCCCACATACACATGGAAGCTAAACAGTGCTCAACTCAATGATACTTGGTCAAGAAAGAAATAAAGAAATCAAAGACTTTTTAGAATTTAGTGAAAATAAATGCACAATATACACAAACTTATGAAATACAATGAAAGCAGTGCTAATAGGAAAACTCATAACGCTGAGTGCCTCCAAAAAGAAACAGGAGAAAGCATACACCAACAGCATGACAGTACACTTGAAAGCTCTAGAACAAAAAGAGGCAACTACACCCAATGGGAGGAGACAACAGGAAATAATCAAGCTTAGAGCTGAACTCAACAAAACAGAAACAAAAAGAACTATACAAAGAATCAGCAAAACCAACAGCTGGTTCTTTAAAAAAATCAACAAGATTGATAAACCCTTAGCCATACTAACTAGAGGGCACAGAGAAAATATCCAAATTAACAAAATCAGAAATGAAAGGGTAAAGATAACAACAGAAACTGAGGAAATTCGAGAAACCATCAGATCCTACTACAAAAGCCTATACTCAACAAAGATGGAAAATCTAGAAGAAAAGGATGTTTCTAGACAGATACCAGATACCAAAGTTAAAGCAGGATCAGATAAATCATCTAAACAGCCATATAACACCTAAAAAATAGAAGCAGTCATCAAAAGCCTTCCAACCAGAAAAGGCCCAGGACCTGATGGGTTTAGTGCAGAATTCTATCAGACCTTCATAGAATACCTAATACCAATAGTCTCCAAACTATTACACAAAATAGAAACAGAAGAAATACTACCCAACTCATTCTTCGAAGCCATGGTTAAGCTCATTTCTAAACCACACAAAGACCCTACAAAGAATGAGAACTTTAGACCAATTTCCCTCATAAACATTGATGCAAAAATACTCAATAAAATTCTAGCAAACCAAATCCAAGAATACATCAAAACGATTCACCATCATCAAGTAGGCTTCATCCCAGGGATGCAAGGATGGTTCAATATACAGAAATCCTTCAATATCATCAAATATATAAACAAACTCAAAGTTAAAAAAGATGACAATCTTTCTAGATACTAAGAAAGCACTTGACAAAATTCAACACCCCTTAATGTTAAAAGTCTTGGAATGGTCAGGAATTCATGGCTCATACTTAAACATAGTAAAAGCAATATACAACAAATCAGTAGCCAATATCAAACTAAATGGTGAGAAACTTGAAGCAACCCCCATTAAAATCAGGGACTAGACAAGGCTGCCCATTCTCTCCTTACCTATTCAATATAGTACTGGAAGAACTAGAAAGAGCAATCAGACAGCAAAAAGATGTCAAAGGGATAAAAATTAAAAAGTAAGAAGTCAAAATATCACTATTTGAAGATGCTATGATAGTATAATTAAGTGAACCCAAAAATTCCACCAGAGAAATTTTATAGCTGATAAACAACTATGGCAAAGTGGCTGGATATTATTAATTTAAATCCATAGCTTTCCTCTACTCAAAGGACAAACTCCTGAGTTACTACTATCTATACTGCTCTTAGCTCACCTCACTAGCTACTCTTCCCTTCTCTTCTATTTATTTTATTCCAAATTCAAATCATTCCTGTTCTGCACCACAGCTAGTGGTAATGGTATATGAAATATCTTCAAAAATATCTGGGATATCTAGTGTGATTGCACTGGGTATAATTCAGTAGTTAGTAATGCGGCTGTCAATTCCAATATGTATGTGCTGCATGCATTTGTCACAGGACTATCGGATAAGACTACACATTGTTATAAGTATACAAATATACATGCTACATTCATAAAGTCTGACTTTGTTCAACCCTGGAAAGGTGTCTGTTCAAAGTTGTGAATCTAATCCATTATTAGATAGGCTTTTAAAATTTACTGAAGGAAGTCCAGTAATAGATTTTTTTTCCTGCTTAAGGGATTAATATATGCCTGTTAGTTCTCTTTTTCACAGATTCTAGTGTCAGTCATGAAACAAGGTAGAAGTCCAATATATAGCACAAAATCTTAATTTGATTCAAAGCTTCCTGAATCCTTGGCTCCAATTCTATATGACCCATATTTATTATATCTTATAAGATATGGCAACTTAGACAATATGAAGTACAAAAATGTGCCAATACCGTAGAAAGTTTAGAAACAACATTCATTATTGTTTTACATTCACTGGTAAGGCTGTTGCAGAATTTTTCTCAAAATGACTTTTTTAGATATAATAGATGTCTTACCATAAAACTCCCTAAAATTGTATAGCTATATCAGGGGTAATAGCTCCTCCATCTTTTCAGGTCTGATTATATGACTTTCAGATATTTTCCTAAATTTATAAGTTACTCATGGATTGTCATGATTATATATATATGTGTGTGTTATTTGTTGTCAAGTTGACACAAGTTATATGAGAAGAAACAACCATAGTTGAGAAAATGCATCCATAAGATTGGCCTATAAACAAGCTTGTAGGGATATTTCCTTGCTTAAGAATTGAAGTGGGAGTCCCCTAGCTCACTGTATATGAGTTATCTGTGTGAAGGTGGTCCTGGGTTGTATAAGAGGACAAACTGGGCATACCTCAAGGAGAAATCCAGAAAGAAATACTCCTCTGAATCAGCTCCTTCTTCCAGGTCTCTACCTTGAGTTCATACCCTGATTTCCATCAGTGATGGAGTATAAATTGATGAAGCACACCTCTTTACTCACCAAGTTGCTTTTGGTCACAGTGTTTTATTATAGCAAAAGAAACACACACACACACACACACACACACACAAACTCACACACACACACACACACACATACACACACACAGAGAGAGAGAGAGAGAGAGAGAGAGAGAGAGAGAGAGAGAGAGAGAGAGAGAGAGATGAAACATTTCACAGTTGGTGGCCAGGATAAGAAAGCAAGTTCAAAAGCCACCATCTGATGACACACAATAGTTAGAGACACTGTTTAAGTAACCTTGTGCAAGTATCCAGAAGGTCCATTGCTGTCAATTCAAAATAAAATAGAAATTGGTTCTGGGATTCAGTGGCTACAGGCATACTAAAAATTCTGAAAAAGATTCAAAACAACATAAGATGACATAACTTGTATTGTTTAGTCAGGAGAGTAATATTGAGTGTGGCAGCATGAATGGGTATAACTTCATTGTCTCTCTATAATCTAGTGATTCAGAAGCTATCTGGCTTCATTCTAGGCCTTATTGAATTGTGTTAAAGAGGTTTAACACCGTTTGAATAAATTTTTAATTGGTTATTTTATTTATCTACATTTCAAATGTTGTACCTCTTCCCAGTCTCCTCTCTGCAATGCCCCCTTCCTATCCACCTCCCCCTTGCCTCTAAGAAGGTACTCCCCCCACACCCACCCATTCTCACCTCACTACTCTAGCATCTCCCTACACTGAGGTATCAAGCCTCCACAGGAACGAGGTCCTCCCCTTCTACTGATGCCAAATAATACCATCCTCTGCTGCATATGTAGCTATAGCCATGGACCTATCCATATATACTCTTTGGTTGGTGGATCAGTCCCTGGGAACTCTGCAGAGGGTTCTGATTAGTTGATATTGTTGTTCTTCCTATAGGATTCAAACCCTTCAGCTCCTTCAGTCTTTTCCCTAACTCTTCCATAGGGCTCCCTGACTTCCATACAATCGTTGGCTGTGACCATCTACATCTGTACTAATAAGGCTCTACCAGACCCTTCTCAGGGGACAGCTATACCAGGCTCCTATCTGAAAACACTTCTTGTCATCAACAATAGTGTCAAAGTTTGGTGTTTGCACATTGGATATATCCCAAAGTGGAAAGGTCTCAGGATGACCATTCCTTTAGTCTCTGCTCCATATTTGTCCCTGTGTTTCCTTTAGGCAGAAACAATTCTGGGTTAAAATTTTTGAGATGGGTGGTTGAGACCACCATTCAACTGGGGCATGCCTATCTATTGGATGTGATCTATACAGGTTTGAATGATTTTTAAAGTATATTTGTTTGACTTGGTTCACGGGAGCAAGAACTCTGCCATAGGGATCCACCCAAAGGGTCTGTGTGTGCAGAACAGGTGCTCAGGCCAACAACCACCAAGGACAGTGGAGATACAGGGACACAGGCCTGGTGAGAGCACTGTGAGTAGCCAGAGCACAGAGAGGTCTGGGCAGAGCACATAGAAAGCAGGTTCCCCCCCATTGGTTCAGGGGAGCAGGAACTCTGCCATAGGGTCTCGGTTTCCATGAGGAGAGCCCTTGTGTGCAGAACAAATGCTCAGACCATATGCCACTGGTAAGAGCAGAGATCCAGGGACACAGGCCAGGTACACGGGAGAGACGGGAATCAACCACAGACAACGAGACCGCATATAATCACAGACAAAAAGATGGCAAAAGGAAAGTGAAATAACTTACTGAAGGAAAACCAAGACAATCTGAGAGCACCAGAACCCAGCTCTCCCATTACAGCAAATAATGGAATGCCAAACACTCCAGAAAAAGAAGACTCAGACCAGAAATAATACCACAAGATGATGATAAATATCCTTAAAGAAGAACGGGAAGAAAAGCATACAGGAATAGAAGCTTTAAAAGAGGGAAAAAAAAAAAAAAAGAGGGAACAAGAAAAATACTCAAAGAAATCAAAGAACTAGAGGAAAACAGAACCAAAAAGATGAAGAAATTAAAGGAGGAATTTAAAATATAAATGGAAAAAATAAAGAAAACACTAAAAGAGACAACCCTGGAGGTAGAAAACCTAAAAAACAAATCAGGAGTCAAAGATGCAATCATCTACAACAGGCTAAAAGAGATGGAAGAGAGAATCTCAGGGGCAGAAGACAACATGGAAAACGTTGACAAAACAGTCAGAGAAGATGCAAAAAACAAAAAGCTCCTAACCTAAGATATGCAGGAGATCCAGGACACAATGAGAAGACCAAACCTAAGGATAATAGGAATAGAAGAGGGTGAAGAATATCAACTAAGAGGCACAGTAAATATCTTCAACAAAATTGTAGAAGGAAACTTCCCTACCCTTAAGAATGAGATAATCATGAGCATAAGACAAGCCTACAGAACTCCAAATAGGTTGGACCAGAAAAGAAGTTCCTCCTCTTTCTAACTCTATGAAGAATTGAGACGGAATTATAATAGAAATTGCATTAAGTCTCTGGAATGCTTTGGGCAAGATGGCCATTTTTACTATGGTGATCCTTCCAATCCATGAGCATGGGAGCTCTTTCCATCTTCTGAGGTCTTCTTCAATTTATGGACTTAAAAATTCAGTAAAACACAAGCAAGCAATTAGGGAAATTAATAAATCTCACAAAGATATCCATCCCCCCAAAAAACCTGATCAAGATATGAAAATGAAAATAGAATCAGTAAAGAAAACAGAAACAGAGGGAATTCCGGAAATGAATGTTTAGTAATGCAAACAGGAATGTCAGAGGCAAGTTTGCCCAATAGAATTCAAAAGATGGAAGAGGAAATCTCAGGTGTTAAAGATACAATAGAAGAAATGGATACAATGGTCAAAGAAATGTTAATTCTAAAAAATTCCTGACACAAAATATCCAGGACACCTGGGAGGCAAAACCTAGGTATACTAAGAATTGAGGAAGAAGAATTCCAGCTCAAAAGCCCAAAAATATTTTCAACAAAATTTCATAAGGAAATTTTCCTAACCTAAAGAAGATACCTATGAAAGTAAAAGAAGCTTACAGAACATCAAATAGATTGGACCAGAAAAAAATCTTGCCATCAAATAATAATCAAGACATTAAATATACAGAACAAAGACAGAATATTAAAAGATGTAAGGGGGAAAAGCCACATGCCATAGAAAGGCATGACTATTAGAATTACATTTCATTTATCAAGAGAGACTCTAAAAGCTAGGACTTAGATAGATGTTCTTCAGAATTTAAGGGACTACAAATGGCAGCCCAGAGAAAAATACTCAGCAGAACTTTCAATCATCATATATGGAGAAAATATATTTCATGATAAAGTCAAATTTAAGCAATGTCTATCTACAAATAAAGCCCTACAGAAAGTGCGAGAAAAATTCCAACCCAAGGAGGTTAAGTACACCCATGAAAACACAAGAAATAAATAAACACTCATCAGACAATCCAAAATAAGAGAACCGTTCTTCCTCTTCCACACACCTCTCTCTCTCTCTCTCTCTCTCTCTCTCTCTCTCTCTCTCTCTCTCTCTCTCTCTCTTCACTCTCTCTCTCTCTCTCTCTCTCTCTCTCTCTCTCACCCACCCCATCCACCCACCCACACACACACACACACACAATTGACAACAACAACATATAACAGAAATTAATGTTCATTGTCCATTCATACTTTGCACTACTAATGGCTCAATTCCCCAATAAAAAGACACAGATTAACAGAATGGGTACAAAACCAGAACCAATTCTTTTACTGCATATGAGAGACATACATTAACATCAAGCATAAACATTAGTTATCTCAATGTAAATGGTTAGAAAAGGTTATGGTGTAGCCATTTTAATATCTGACAAAATAGACTCCAAACCACAATCAAAGAGATGGGGTTGTGTATTACATATTCATCAGAGGAAAATTCATCAAGATAATGTTTTAATTCTTAACATCTGTACTTCAAACACAAGAGAGAATACCCACACCTGTAAAAGAAAAACAACTTCAGTTTAATCATGCATTGGCCATAACACACTGATTGTGGGGGAGTTAAATATCTCACTCTCACCAACAAACAGATCATCCAGATAAAACCTAAACAGAGAAATGTTGGAGCTAACCAGGGTAATAAACTAACTAAACATAACAGATATTTACAGAACATTTCACCCAATCACAAAATATTGTACATTCTTCTCAGCACCTTGTGAAACTTTCTCCAGACTTGACCACATACTAAAAAAAAAGTCCCAATAAAGACAAGAAAATTGAAATAACCCCTTGTATTCTGTCAGACTCCTGTGTATTAAACCTGGATTTCAACAACAGCAGACAGCTTACAAACTGGAGGAAACTGAACAACTCTCTACTCAATGATCACTGGGTTAGGGAGAATGAATGAAATTAAAGACTTTCTAGCCCTTCTGACCTGAACTTGAGCCCTGGGAAGACTTGGGTGCTGGTGTCACACCCAATCCTACAACACCCAGGGGAAGCCCATCACCCAGGAGCTTAGCATGCCCAGGACCACAGAAACACAAGAACACAAGACCACAGGAACAAGGAACACAAGACCACAGGACCACAAGTGTACCAACAGGACCAGGATCACAGAGGAAGCTAGATTCCCAGGAGATCAACATATGCAGGAACACTGGTGCTCTGACACAGTCAAGGACATCAGAAGCCTGGTCACACTGAGATTTCAGTATCTCAAAAGCAGCTGGACTCCCAGGAGCTCTGACACACTCAGAATCCCAGCATCACAGGATCCCCAAATCTCAGAGATACCTGGACTTTGAATTAGAACTAGAGAAAACCAGATGGCAAGAGGGAAGCACAAAAACATAAGCAACAGAAACAGGCTATCTGACATCATCAGAACTCAGTTCTCTCACTAAAGCTAATCCTGAATATCCCATCACATTTGAAAAACAAGATTGAGATTTGAAATTATATATAATGATGATGATAGAGGGCTTGAGAAAGAAGATCAATAACTCTTTAAGAAATACAAGAGAACACTACTAAACAGGAGGAGGAATTGGACAAAACCATCCAGGATCACAAAATGGAAATAAAAACAATAGAGAAATCACAAAAGGAGACAGCCCTAGAGATAGAAAACCTAGGAAAGAGATCAGGAATCATAGATGCAAGCATCACCAACAGAATACAAGAGATAGAAGAGAGAATCTCAGGGGCAGAAGATACCATAGAAATAATAGACACAACAGTCAAACAAAATGCAAAAAGCAAAAAGCTCCTAACTCAAAGCATCCAGGAAACCCAGGACACAATGAGAAGACCAAACCTAAAAATAATAGGAATAGAAGAGAGCAAATATTCCCAAATTAAAGGCCCCAGTAAATATCTTCAATAAAATTATAGAAGAAAACTTCCCTAACCTAAAGAAAGAGATTAACATAAACATACAAGAAGCCTGCAAAACTCCAAATAGACTGGATCAGAAAAGAAATCCATGTCATGTCATAATAGTCAAAACATCAATGCACAAAACAAAGAAAAAAAATTTTTTTTAAGTAAGGGGAAAAGTTCAAGAAACATATAAAGGCAGACCTATTAGAATTACAACAGTGTTCTCAACAGAGACCATGAAAGCTAGAAGATCCAGGACAGATGTCATTCAGACCCTAACAGAACACAAATGCCAGCCCAGGTTACTATACTCAGCTAAACTTTCTATTACCATAGATGGACAAATCAAGATATTCCATGACAAAAATAAATTCACACAATATATTTCCAAAAATCCAGCCATACAAAGGATAATAGATGGAAATCTTCAACACAAGGAAACTACAGACTAGGAAGTAAGAAAGTAATCTTCTTGCAACAAACCCAAAAGAAGATATTGACACAAACATGATTGCACCTCTAACAACAACAACAACAACCCAAGAAACAACAGTCACTATTTTTAATATCTCTTAACATCAGTGGATGAAATTCCCCAATAAAAAGACGTAGACTAACAGATTGGATACATCAACAGGACCCAGCATTTTGCTGCATACAGGAGACAAATCTCAGTGACAAAGACAGGCACTACCTCAAAGTAAAAGGCTGGAAAACAATTTTCCAAGCAAACGCCCCCACAAAACAAGCTGGAGTAGCCATTTTAATACCGAATAAAATTGACTTTATACCAAAAGTCATCAAATAAAACAAATAAAGAAGGACAACTCATACTCGTCAAAGGAAAAAGGCACCAAGATGGACTCTCATTTCTGAACATCTATGCTCCAAATGCAGGGCAACCACATTCATAAAAGAAACTGTACTAAATAAAGCTCAAAGCATACATTGCACCACATACAATAGTAATGGAGATGATGTCAACACCCCACACAGTGAAACTAACATGTGAAGCAAATAGATTTGACAGATATCTATAGGACATTTCTTCCTAAAATGAAATATTGTACCTTTTTCTCAGCACCTCATGGTGCCTACTCCAAAACTGACCATATAATTGGTCACAAAACAGACCTCAAAAGGTACAAGAAGACTGAAATGATCACATGCATTCAATCAGGTCACCGTGGACTATGGCTGGTCTTTAACAACAACAACAACTAAACCCCCCCCAAAAAAAAACAATAAGAAAGTCACATACACAGAAGCAGAACAATGCTCTACTCAGTGAAGACTTGGTCAAGAAAGAAAGAAAGAGGGAGGAGGGGAGTGTGTGTGTGTGTGTGTGTGTGTGTGTGTGTGTGTGTGTAAGCAAGGAAGGAAAGAAAAAAGAAAAAAGGAAAGAAAAAATATGATTCAGAATTTAATGAAAATGAAGGCATAATGTACCCAAATTCATGGGACACAGTGAAAGCAGTGCTAAGAGTAAAACTCATAGCTCTGAGTGCCTCCAAAAAGAAACTGGAGTGAGCACACACTAGCAACTTGACAGTACACCTAAAAGCTCTAGAACAAAAAGAATCAAATTCACCTAAGAGGAATAGACAGCAGGAAATAATCAACCTCGGGGCTGAAATCAACCAAGTAGAAACAAAAAGAACTATACAAAGAATCAACAAAACCAGGAGCTGGTCCTTTGGAAAATTCAACAAGATAGATAAACCCCTAGCCAGACTCGTCAGAGGGCACAGGGACAGTACCCAAATTAACAAAATCAGAAATGAAAATGAAAAAACAAAATCAGACATAACAACAGAAACATGAAATTGAAAAAATCATCAGATCCTAATACAAAAACCTATCTTTAACAAAGCTGGAAAATCTACATGAAATGTAAAAATTTCTAGACCAGATACCAGGTACCAAAGATAATCAGGATCAGATAAATCATCTAAACTGTCCCATGACCCCCAAAGAAATAGAAGCAGTCACCAAAAGTCTCTCAACTAAAACAAGCCCAGGACCAGATGGGTTCAGTGCAGAATTCTATCAGACCTTCAAAGAAGACCTAATACCAATACTCTTCAAAATATTCAACAAAATGGAAACAGAAGGAACACTACCCAATTCGTTCTATGAAGCCACAATTACACTTATACCTAAACCATGCTAAGACCCAACAAAGAAAGAGAACTTCAGACCAATCTCCTCTATGAACATCTAAGCAAAAATA
>NC_137970.1:127228061-127303061 GCF_963924665.1 Micromys minutus | reverse complement strand
CTCAATAAAATTCTCACAAACCGAATCCAAGAACACACCAAAACGATCATCCATCATAATCAAGCAGGCTTCATCCCAGGGATGCAGGGATGGCTCTATATACGGAAATCCATCAATGTAATTCACTATATAAGCAAACTCAAAGAAAAAAAAAGAAAAACCATCTCATTAGATGCTGAGAAAGAATTTTACAAAATTTAACATCCCTTCATGTTAAAGGTCTTGGAAAGATCAGAAATTCAAGGTTCATACCCAAACACAGTAAACGCAATATGCAGCAAACCAGTAACCAACATCAAATAAATGAAGAGAAACTTGAAGCAACCCCATTAAAATCAGGAACTAGACAATACCTATTGTCTAGGAATAGGAAGTCTCCCTACCTATTCAATATAGTATTTGAAGTCCTATCCAGAGCAATTGGACAACAAAAGGAAGTTAAAGAGATACAAATTGGAAAAGGAGAAGTCAAAATATCACTCTTTGCAGATGATATGAGAGTATACTTAGGTGACCCCAAAAATTCAAACAGGGAACTCCTATACTTGATAAGCAACTTCAGCAAAGTAGCTGGATATAAAATTTAACTCAAACAAATCAGTATCCTTCCTCTACTCAAAGGACAAACAGGCTGAGGAAGAAATTAGGCAAATGACACACTTCACAATAGTCAAAAACAGTATAAAATAACTTGGTGTGTCTCCAACCAAGAAGGGAAAGGTCTGTATGGCAAGAACTTTAAGTCTCTGAAGAAAGAAATTGAAGAAGATCTCAGAAGATGGAAAAATCTCCCATGCTCTTGGATTGGCAGGATTTATATAGTAGAAATGACCACCTTGCCAAGCAATTCAATGCAATCCCCATAAAAATTCCAACTCAATTCTTCATAGAGTTGGAAAGAACAATTTGCAAATCCATTTGGAATAACAAAAACCCAGGATAGCAACTATACTCTTCTATAAAAAGAACTTCTGGGGAAATCAAGATTCCCCAACCTCAAGCTGCATTACAGAGTAATGGTGATAAAAAAAATTGTATGGTATTGGTATAGAGACAGGCAGGTAGATTAATGGAATAGAATTGAAGACCCAGAAATGAACCCACACACCTATGGTCACTTGATCTTTGACAAAGGAGCTAAAACCATCCAGTGGAATAACGGACAGCATTTCCAACACATGGTGCTGGTTCAACTGGCGGTCACCATGCAGAAGAATGCAGATAGATCCATTCTTATCTCCCTGTACAATGCTCAAGTCCAAGTGGATCAAAGACCTCCACATAAAACCCAATAGACTGAAACTAATAGAGAAAAAGTGGGGAAGAGCCTGCCACACATGCACAGGGAAATTTTTCCAGAACAGAACACCAGTGGCTTGTGCTCTAAGATCAAGAATCGACAAATGAGACCTCATGAAATTGCAAAACCTCGTTAAGGCAAAGGACATTGTCAATAGGACAAACTGGCAACCAACAGATTGGGAAAAGATCTTTACCAATCCTACACCTGATAGAGGGATAATATCCAATATACACAGAGAACTCAAGAATTTAAACCCAAGAGAATCAAATAACCCTATTAAAAATGAGGGACAGAGCTAAACAAAGAATTCTCAACTGAGGAATATTGAATGGCTGAGAAGTACCTAAAGAAACGCTCGACATCCCTAGTCATCAGGGAAATTCGAATCAAAACAACCGAGATTCTACCTCACACCAGTCAGAATGGCTACGATCAAATACTCAGGTGACAGCAGATGCTGTGGAGAATGTGGAGAAAGAGGAACACTCCTCCATTGTTGGTGGGATTGCAAATTTGTACCACCACTCTGAAAATCAGTCTGGCAGGTCCTCATAACACTGTACACAGTACTTACTACCTGAGGACCCAGCTATAACACTCCTGGGCCTATACCCACAAGATGTTCAACATATGACATAGACACATGCTCCAACATGTTAATAGCAGCCATTTATGCAATAGCCAGAAGCTAGAAAGAACCAAGATGTCTTCAACAGAAGCATGGATACAGAAAATGTGGTACATTTACACAATGGAGTACTATTAAGCCACGAAAAACAATGACTTTAAGAAATTCTTAGGCAAATGGATGGTGTCGCGCGTCCCATATCCCACCGGCAGGAATGGCGTGCAACAACAGGATTCTTCTGCGAACAACCTTTATTGTACAGTTCTCTGAGCAGGGGACCACATGGAAGGAAAATGCATTGCTTATATATGCCCAGGAGACTCGTGTCGATACCTGATTGGTGCGCCCTCCAGTAACTCATTAGCATGCCCAGAGCGGGCTGTGACGTCTGTGGCACATGCACACTATGTCTCTTGGGCTGGGCAATAGCTCTGTTTGCTGAGTCATCGGCAGGAAGCCGGCGCCATGTTTGGGTGTGGCACAAACCGGCTCCCAACAGGATGGAACTAGAAAATATCATTCTGAGTGAGGTAAATCAATCACAAAAGAACACAGATGGTGTGCACTCACTAATAAGTGGATACTAGCCCAAGAGGCTCGGAATACCCAAGATACAATTCACATGCCACTTGAAGCTCCAGAAGTTGGAAGACCAAAGCAGGTATGCTTCGGTCATTAAAAGGGGGGTCCGAAATATTCACAGGAGGAAATACAGAGGCAAAGTTTGGAGCAGAGACTGAAGGATGAGCCATCCCGAGACTGTGGCGATTCATTCTATATTCTGTCACCAAACCCAGACAATAATGTGGATGTTAAGAAGTGCATGCTTACAGGTCCCTGATATAGCTTTCTCCTGAGAAACTCTGCCAGAGCCAGAGAAATGCA
Organism: Micromys minutus; assembly: GCF_963924665.1. Classification (NCBI taxonomy): domain Eukaryota; kingdom Metazoa; phylum Chordata; class Mammalia; order Rodentia; family Muridae; genus Micromys; species Micromys minutus. The sequence continues at coordinate 127,300,245 of NC_137970.1, read as the reverse complement.
GAGTCAGATGCTCTCAACCAACTATTGGTTGAAAATGGGGTCCCCAATGGAGGAGTTAGAGAAAAAAATGAAGGATATAATGGGGTTTCGACCCAATAGGAAGCAAAACAATATCAACAATCCAGACCCCCCAGAGCTTCCAGGGGGAAACTGAGAAAGGAGATAACATTTGAAATGTAAGTAAAGAAAATATTTGTAAAACGACTTTCTAGAATTCAATGGAAATGATGGCACACCACACCCAAACTTATGGGACACAATGAAAGCAGTACTCAGAGGAAAATTTATAGAACTATGTGGCTTCATAAAGAAACTGGAGAGAGCATACACTAGCAACTTAACAGCATACCTAAAAGCTCTAGAACAAAAATGAAGCAAGCACACTCAAGAGAAGTAGAACAGTTAGAGCAACATGGGCTACAAAATGGAAAGGGAGACATCAAAGTATCACTATTTGTAGATGATATGCTAGTATACCTAAGTGATCCCCCAAAAATCTACCAGGAAACTCCTACAGCTCAAAAAGACCTTCAGTGATGTGGCAGGATCCAAAAATAGAAATAAAAATCAATGTCCCTCCTATTTACAAATGGTAAATGAGCTAAGAAAGAAATCATGGAAACAACACCCTTCACAATAGCTACTAACAATATATCTTGCTGAAAATCTAACAAAACAAGTGAAAGACGTATATGACAAGAACATTGAAGAAATTGAAGAAGATATCAGAAGATGGAAAGATCTCCTATGCTCATGGGTCAATAGGATTAAGATAGTAAAAATGGCCATCTTACAAAAGCAATCTACAGATTCAATGCACTTCCCATCAAAATTTCACCTATATTGTTTATAGACCTTGAAAGAATAATTCTCAGCTTTATGTTGAAAAACAAAAGAAAAATTCAGACTAGGCAAAATAATACTGTACAATAAAATAACTTCTGGAAGTATCACCACTCATGATTTTAAGCTGTATTACAGAGCAATCGTCATAAAAACTGCTTGGTGTTGGCATAAAAAAAGACAGACAGGTTGATCCATGGAATTGAATTGATGACCAAGAAATAAACCCACCTATCTACAGCCACTTGATTTTCAATTATACAAGGAGCCAGAAATTATACAATGGAAAAAAGAAAACATCAACAGATGGTGCTGGTCTACCTGGATGTCTACATGTAAAAGAATGCAAATAGATCCATATCTATCACCTTGCACAAAACTCAAGTCCAAGTGCAGCAAGGACCTCAACATAAAACCTGATACATTAAATTTTGTAGAAGGGCAAGTGGGGAATAACCTTGAATGAGTCAGAAGACCAACAGCTCAAGCACTAAGACCAATAATTAGTAAAAGGGACCCCATAAACTTGAAAAGCTTCTGTAAGGCAAAGGACACCATCAACAGAATATGATGGCAGCCTACAGATTAGAAAAAAGTTCTTCACCATTCACCAACCCTACAACCAACTGAGGAGTGATTTTATATATATTCTCAAAAATTTGATAGATTTTAATATTTCTCAATTTACTGTGCCTAACTATTAAAGTGTGTGGTACATTCATAGGCAAAAATTTATTTTTATTCTGTTTCCTCAACTCAGATTATCTTTATCTACCATTGCCAATATATCTCACAAAAGTTTCTACAAAACCACACATCAATTACTAGAACTTTTTAATAGTAAAATCCAGTATGTTAAATTGTTCCTACTATGAATTCTTTTCTACCATGGATTGCCCTGGGATGAAAATAACATTCAAAATGAAAGAAATGTGAAGGTCTAAGGAAGAGCAATGACATTATAAAAAAAAGGGGGGTCCAATTGTATCCATTAATCTATTAATCTTATTAGGAAAATTTGAAAGAGATTGAAGTCATAATTCTAACCTCTTTTCAGCCTCAGATGGAGGGGAGCTCTGGATGGTTTGTGGGGCCAGAGCTCTAAAATTTAAACCACTATCCATGTTCATTCACTGACTCCCGATGAAGTTTTTACTCTTTTTCATAGTTTATGACAAACATTCTTCATCCATAATTACCTCCAATCGGAAATTCTTTGATACTATGCTTTCAATCTTTACCAATCATATAACAGAATCATCTGTTGTATTTATCCTGTGAATGGCCTCACTGATAGCATAATTTGTAAACTGGCTACTTAACTTGTCTGCAACCTTGTTAATTTAAGGCACATTCATCTGGACTGATGCATGGTTCTTGGTACCAATGATGTGGTTGCATGTGGAACATTTTTATGGCACATATGGTCTGCAAGGTCACTTGCATCATTCTGCATGTCCAAGCCATGCCTTTTCCCTATAAATCTAGTGCAAGGGCAGAAAGTTCATGGTAAACTTTATATTCTAATTCTCTGGGATTCACTTTCACTGTTTCAAATCACCTAGCAATTTGCAAAGGCAGCAACCTCAGTATCGATATGTCATTTGAGGTCCCTTACTTTCAAAGTGTTAAGTTTATACTTAAAACCTAAGTTCATAAGGAGTGTTAGGTTCCATGTTTCTTGTTTTATGATGTACACAGGGGGCCACTCCCTGATATTGTCCAGAACCCAAGACTGCTGTCCCCTAACCCCAGAATGTTTGTTAGGCAGCTCCATTATGCCATTGTCAAGGTTCTGTAGTTCCTATTACCTACACTCTGTAATGATTGATGTAGTTCTGGCAACTGAAAAAAAAATAGATTAAAAATGGACGATTTGAGAGCCCTTTGCCCTTCCTATCAATTATAGAGAGCCATGAAATTCAGCAGAGTAGAAGTAAATACTTAGCGGGATATTAATCTCAAGCTTCATTGTCCATTTTTGGCCTAAGCCAAATCTTATGTTTTTATTTTATTTTTTTAGCTTCTCTTCAAATAAGTTCTGTTCACACTATGATCATTGAATAACAGTGGCTGCAGTTTCAGCAGATATGACTTATAAATAACATTGCCAATAGCTGTAGTATATTGGAGGTTTGTAAATGAAATAATAGCCATTGAGGTTTGAGTTTGGGTTCAGCTAGCTGTGTGACCTGGGGAAAGCAGTCCCCTTGGTGAATGGATCCCAGTACAGCCTCCTTTCTGACCTCTCCTAGGATTTTCTTCATTCTACCTTCACTGCTACTTAAAGCAAGATACAAACCAGGGCACCTATTGTAAAGACATGCTCTTCCTAAGATGACACATTCTTCTACAGACATCAGCTATACTTCTGAGGACTTCTCTCTATGTTCCAGACTAACAGCCTAGAAAGCTACTGTCTGGGCTCTGGGGAGCTGTGCTTCCAGGTCAGAGCCATTTGTTTTCTCCAGTGCTCTTAGAGCATGAACTCTTTGTTCTTTTCAGGTTTCACAACAGAAGATGGTAACAGGAAGATATTCAACAAGGCTGCTCCTCCGGTCAAACACACATCTGACTCTCCCCAGGTAACCTAGGCCTCTTCTCTAGGGGTGATCAAGAATGTGACAAAATATTAGGGGAAGATACCCTGGAAGTTTTCACAGTCTGGCAACTGCTCTGTGCCCTGGAATGTGCTTTGTAGAATCAAGAATAATAAGGAACCACTTATATCAAGTGTAAACAAAACCACTTAAATGTCAAAGTAATAAGAGACTGATTAGCTCTTAATTTATTGTTATTACATTTTTGTTTGTACATTGTCTACTATGTGTTGCTAATATGCAATTTTAATAAATTATAGTTCATTAATTTTCAATTCACTCAAAATATATGATGCAGTAACTAGAAAAATGAAGAAACTATTATGTACTAAAATAACCTCTCAGACATATTATTAATGGTCATATTATCACAATATGATCAGTCAGTATGCATACCATGATCTCACTTATTATATATATATAATGTATGACAATGTATATATTTGTCAGGATGTGCTGTATCTCTCTCTCTCTCTCTCTCTCTCTCTCTCTCTCTTTGTGTGTGTGTGTGTGTGTGTGTGTGTGTGTAGACAGAATCTCATGTATCCCAATCTAGCCTAGAAAACACTATACAGCTCATGCTGGCTTTGAAATCCAGATCATGCTCCCTAAAGCTTTCCAAGTACTCAGGCTACAGATGCATGTAATCATGACCTGAGAAATGGGTATTTGTATGCACAAAACAAAACAAAAGGGAGTATCTCTCACTAAGAATGGTCTGTCTTGGAGAGTAAAAGAGAGGGAGAAAAGGAGAGGACATTTTAATTGACTCATTACTTTAAAATACTTCGATCACATGTGATTTCTATTTTTAGAATTTTTGTGGTTTTATTATTTTTCAAGGTTGTGGCCTAATGAAAGTAAGATTCCCATATCTCTTTACACTGACATGAGAGTAAAGAGTAGAAAAGTGTAAAGTGTGGCAAAGCTAAAGCCAAGGGTATGCATCCAAAAACCAAAACAAAACTAAACAAAACTAAACAAATAAACAAAAAATTCAGACACTCAGAAGCACAATCTTATTCAGAGTTATCAAGGGTTAATGAAGAGGCTGTGGGGAGGCTGAGCATACAGAAGGTGAGAGGGTGGGCTGAGTCATATTAAGGAGGTTAAGTTCATGATATTTGGGGTTCCTATTGGGGAAATGGGCTGTTCACCTTGGCCTCTGCCAGTCTCTTCTTCAGGGCTTTTGTAACTACAGGTGGAGGAGATGGCTGAAGGGGGAAGCTTGTACTAGGATGGGCTCCATTAGGATACAGAAGTTTGAGCAAGGGCTTTTTGTAATATCTGTCTCAGGGCCAGTAACAGGAGCAGGCTCAAGGAGGGGGGTCACTCAGGGAAGAAGGCTGCGGTACTCTATTTTGAAGTAAAAAGTTGGCATGTTGCTCTGTCTCATGCACCTGTTGGTTAAATACACATCAAAATACTACTCAATATGGAGTATAAGTGGTTGCAATCAAAATCAATGTTCTTATTTCACTGGTGATACTTTGAGCCCCAGAAATGTCACATTCCCCCAAATGAACTCTTTAAGTACCAATTCAACTCTCACAAACTCCTTACTGCTTAAACATTTTAAGATTAGATTTATTGATTTTGTTTTATGTGCATGGGTATTTTGTCTGCATGTATATACACATACCATATACATGCCTGGTGTCCACTGAGGCCAGAAAACAGTGCTATATCTCATGGTACTTGAGTTATGGATGGTTATGAGTTGCCATGTGGGTGCTAAGAATGAAACCTGGGTTCTCTGCAAAAACAACAAGTGCTCTTAATCTCTGAGCCGCCTCTCCATTACCTCTTATTGATTTTTGATTTTTCTGAATACCTAGATTCCTTGGAAATCTTCCCCTTTTCTCATCCCTGTGATGGAAGGTAGCATAGGAAGAAATCAGAGAGTGACAATAAAGCTTTTTGTTTCTATTTCGGATCAAGGCAAGGAGAAAGTAAATTTCTCTGAAGTCCAGGAAACACATCAGACAAGACATTGTTCATTTAACCATCCACTGCCCCTGAGTCTATTCCAGTTCTGTCCTATACACTTTCTCTGCTCCTATTATGTGACATGGAACTGTGGAACATGCAAAAACGAGAAATTGATATTTATTCAGAAACTCAAAAGGTTAATGGGCTTACATGATATTTTGATGCTCCTAATATGTGCCAGTCATTATTTGAGAAGCAGAATGGAACACCATTCTTGCCATTCTGGAACGCATAGATGGGTAATACAGAAAGAAGAATAATCAAAGAATCTAGAAGTCAGTGGTGGACCACATGGTTATGGAAGCCTGGAGAGGTGTGGGAGCATAGAGAAAGGACTAATTCAACCAAGTTGGGATGTCCACGAATTGTTAAAGCATAGGAGAGAAAGCAGCTACTGTAAGTTATGTGGCTTTCCTCTCTGGCATCCTGTTCACAACCCATTGACTGCTGAAATCCTGGGGGGTTGGAGGTGGTAATAAAGAGATAACGATTTAAGTAATATAAAAATTTTAAAGTACCTAAGGTTAGCTAATTACACCTTACTTCCTACAGGATTCTTTACATCACTTCCAAGCCGTAACCTTCCAGGCCTAATCTCCATTTAAATCTTACTTAATATGTCCAGCTCAGCTTCTGATCCTACTTCGGCCAACTCTTCAAAATGTACAACATTTCTCTTAGAAGCATTGCATTAAGATCTAGCAAAAACAACTTTGTGTTTAGAGGCTGTGTGTGCCAGTTGAGCTTCATAACTCAACAGATGAATTAAAGTACTTTCATACAAGCAGTCTTTTATTCTATACCAAGAAAGGTTAGAATTCTGAAATTCTAGAATGAGAGCAAGGAATATGCCTGGAAGGCCAGACTAAATTCTCATCTGTGAACAGGGCTCTAGTATTTCTCATGGATAAAAAAAAAAAAAAATGCTAGAAAAATCTCCTTTCCAGTATAATAGTTCTACAAAGGAGAATAAAAGATGGAGCCATTGAAGACAAACCACACCTTAAGTTCTGAATTTATTATTTTAGGCTTTGGGGACCTGGCTGAACTACAGATCCTCTTTTTTGGACTCTTTCTAATTATGCATCTCATCACTCTAGCAGGCCATACAACTATTGTGCTCATCACTCTTATTGACACCTGCCTCCAGACACCTATGTATTTCTTCCTTCGGAACCTATCTGCCATTGAAATTTGCTACATATTAGTTATTGTCCCTAACATGTTGGCCAATTTTCTGTCCAGAAACCATCGAATGCCCTTCCTGGGATGTGCTCTGCAAATGCACCTTTTCATTGCTCTGGGTGGAGCAGAATGTTTCCTTCTTGCTGCAATGGCATATGACCGTTTTGTGGCCATCTGTAACCCCCTGCGTTACACACTCATCATCACCCGGGAACTCTGTTTGCAGATGCTGGCTCTGGCATGCATCAGTGGTTTCACACTTTCACTTACTCTTACCACGCTGATATTCCTCCTGCCCTTCTGTCAGTCTCATGTCATCAACCATTTCTTCTGTGACATTCCTGCTGTTCTATTCTTAGCCTGCTCTGATACTCAGGCAAATGAAATTGCAGTCTTCCTTGTATGCACGTTAATTCTGCTGATTCCCTTCTTGTTGATCCTGTTTTCCTATGGATTCATTATTGCTGCCATCCTCAGAATCCATTCAGCAGAAGGCAGGAGCAAAGCTTTTTCTACCTGTGCTGGCCACCTGCTGGTCTCTGTTATGCACTATGGCTGTGCAATATTCATCTACATTCGTCCCAAGTCCTGCTACACCCCAGAACAGGACAAAATTGTGTCCTTAATCTATACTAATATAACCCCAATGCTTTATCCTATGATCTATAGCTTGAGGAACAAGGAAGTCAAAGGTGCCCTCAGAAGATTTCTGGTGAACCACAACCAATAAGGTGGCAGCCCAGTCCAAGACAAGTTGAAAGGGAAGACACAACCCAACAACAGTAACCAGGCCCTTTTCAAACAATTCAGCTATCTCACTGAACACTTTGTATGCCTACGCTTTTGTTTGAGACTTTTCCGTGGTTCTTAGTACATGTGGAATTTACTGCTCACCTTTCTGAATTTGGAAAGATGAAAGGAATCTTAAAATTTTTATTTTAGGTATGGAAAATGTTTCAGAATTTTCTATGGCTTAGAGATTCACTAGACTATTCTTCATTTTTAGATGATTTTCTGTTCCCCACCATAGACAATTTCATCCATCACCAAGAACATAGCCAGAGATATGAACACTGATAATCAAGGTGACAAATTGACCTACATAAAGCTTCTCTGGCTGAATAACCAAGGAGAATATAAATATAAGAAACTTCCAGATCAAAACTAGATAAAGTGAAGAATTTGGAATAAATAAGCAGCACAGAAGCTGAATTTCTGTGCCACCAAATGATGGTGTAGACATTGCTTTAGCAACAATGAAAAGCAGCAGCACTAATATTACCAATGGAAGTATTGAGGAACTGCAATCTGCCTACAATATGATCCACCCTCAACTTCCCCACTATCCTCCCTAGGGCACCTCAGTATTGGATTTCTTTCCTTTATCTCTGGGCTAAATGATGCTTCATTGCTCACATCTTAGTAAAGGGCCAACCTGATTTTAAAGCCGTGCAAGCTGCCCATAACTGACCTAGCAGCTAAAGGAGGTGTCCCTTCTTTGTGACCACATGTGCTTACAGATTTTTAGTGCTGTTATTATTTGTGTGACTCTATTACCTTCCCAAGGGCTCCTTGAAGGTGAAAGCTATTATTAATTTCTATCATCCTAGCATCTAGACCATAGTGGGTACCTAAGAAATAGTTATTTAGCTGAACTATGAAATCCCATGAGCTTTGGAACAGGGATGTATTCAGATGTTAACTGATTGTAAACTTCTCTTTCTGTGTTGTGCTTGCATGTGTGTTTGTTTGTGTAAAGATACATGTGTTTGTGTGGATACATGCAAGGTAAAGTGCATGTATGTGGGTGTGGGTGTATGTGACTACATGCATTTATGTGCATGTAGAGGCCAGAGAAAAACCTCGGTATTCTCATTTCATATTCCTCATGTGCTGCCTATTTTATTTTACTTTATTTTATTTTTTGAGAAAAAGTAGCCAGCTAGGCTGAATGTCCAAGGAGCCCTAGTGATCCAGTCTATCTCTCCGGTTCTGGAGCTACAAGCACGTATCAATACGTTTGGAATCTTAAAATTCAGGTCCCTGTACTCATGCACTTTATTAATTAAGCTATCTCTTCTGCCTCTACAATTTTTAATAACCTTTCTGATTGATTGAAACATTGCCTATTCTGTATTCATAGTCCAGTGACAAAGGTTAGGTGTACTGATTATGAAAGAGTATTTGTTGATTCCATTCCCACCCCACAGACTGAATTACATGTTATGGATGCCATAAGTTCCTCTAGCATACACTTGGAAAAATATATAATTTGAATGAATGAGCTCTCATTTTTCTGGGCACTGGATTCAACACTGGAAATAGAAAAGTTGAAGACAAGGTCCCTCTTCTCAAGGAGCTAACAAATAAGCCTTGGCCATTAGACACTAACATAATCCATTTTTGGGGGGAGGGGGTTAAAAAAGCCCTTTTATAGAGCGGTTTTGAAACAAAACAAACCAAAAGGTTTACAAAAGAAAAGGATACAGAAATTGAATAACTTGCTTCATATGTCCCCAAGAGGAAAAAAAAAATAAAGGGGACAATACCAACATGCTCAACAATAAGGGGTTCTTTTCCTTATTTCTTAATACAAAATACAAGCAAAGGATACACATACTTAAAACAAAGTTCAGGAGCAGACAGCAGTCCTGGAAATCTTTCAGTCGGAGCAAGGCAGGAGTTTGTTGTTGTTGTTGTTTATGCAAACGCGTACAGACCAGGATATGTAAATGTATGAGATGAAGTATCCCATCAGACCATCACAAGTCTACCAAATGCATGCTGCATCTATAATTCATGAACATGATCAACAAAATCATGTTCACTTCAACTCGGTTTAAATTAAAGGGGGAAAAAAAGACCTTAAATAAAGTGGTTACATTCAAACTTTAGCTTCCTTAGTACCATGCTGCAGATTTTAGCACTGCTAAGGTATTGCAAGAATGCTCAACCCTCTTGTCTAATCATGTATCAAGCCACACCACAGTATGAAGAAAAGGATGCCAGGCTCTCAGCACATGGCCTAAGACAGGCCAGCTTAAGATTGGAGACTAAAATCAAGGAAGACCAGGAGGCTTTAGAACTGGCAAAGTAAGTCTAAAAGATGATTCAAGGCAAACTGATCATGGAGGCTGAGCAACCTGGCAAAGTCTTATGCCTTGCAGGAATGAAGCATGTAAGGTTTGCTGCAATATGCTCATGGTACATGGACTATCTAGAGCTCTTATTTACAAATCTTGTAACAAATACTTCCAGAGGAAAGGGGGGGGAATCATCAATTTCCAGAAGACAAGGGTTTAATTGCCAGACATTTACAAACACACACTCACACATACCCAAATCACACTTCAGGGTTTTATACATGCTATTTTTAGGGTATAACTGAGTACTATACTTCCCCAACCCTCCATAAAATATCAAAACAAAACCAGAAAAAAAAAAGACCAAACCAAACCAAAAAAATAACCCCAAACTGAAAAAACCCCGATCCCCCAAAGCAATTACCCCCTCAGAATCTAGAAAACCCCCTCACCCAATATACAAAGTGTCTGCACAACTGTGATGCTCTACAGCCACAGAGCATGCTCAGATGTTACCAGCTCATTGGTCATTGGCATGGCAACAAGTAGGCATATGGGATCCTCCTAGTGTTTAGTACAATCACACCACTGTGAATCAGGCTTTGAACAAAAGTATAATCTATGGATTTGATATTCAGAATCATGTATTTTCTCTTCTAAGACAAAGGGAAAAGGAGGTTCAAATAGTAATGTGGCCATTGGCAGCTTGACATCACAATACTCAAAAACAAAACAACTCCCCATCTTCAAGTAACTCTCAGCAACTTCTTCCAGTGAGAAAATGTCAATATTCTACCCTCAAGAGCAACCAGTGGCTTTAACTTCCCCTCCCCTTTGTTAAGAAGTGTGTACTGCTTGCTTCTGACCTCCATCCACACACCACGACGTGCCTGGCCTCCACTGTTTCCTACCCAGTCACAGGTGGGAATGTTTCTAGTGTGGCTTCTGGAGCTCCCAGGAAAGAGAACTTTCCAAACGGGTACTGATTCCACAGCAGCAACAAAGCTTTCTGTTGCTTCAAGTCTGCTCTGGCAGGGGCCCCTAAGCCTGAGTTTTGTTCACACTATTTCCTCTCCAACCTGCCACCTACATGTTTGTGGACATTAAAAATTTAAAAAGCCCATGTAAAAAAGTGTCACCTTTTATGGTGGCATTAATCCCAGCAGTGTGTGAGTGAGGGGGAAGGAGGACTCCCAGCCAGACTACAAAGTGAAACCAGGCCCCAAAAATAGTCAAGATCAGCTGGTTATATTTATCAAAAGTCCTTCTAGATTATAACCTCAAATTCCACTGATTTTTATGTGGAAGAAAATGCTATTTTGAACTAGTACCATATATAAGCATCGAAGACCAAAAAAAAAAAAAAAAAAAAAACTATTTTGAAGAGACATAACAAAACATGAGGTTAAGATGAGCCATGTAGCAAGTTTGAGGCCAGCCTGGGGTAAGGTGTTTGTGGGGGATTCTCACTCCCTTAGAAAAAGAAGCATTCACCCTACCATTAGTTTTCCTTTGTAAGGTTAATGTGGACGGGAGGTACTGAAAGCAGTTAAGGTTTCAGCAGATATTTAAAATTTACCCTTTGGGTCTTCTCTAACAAATCCCATCAGTGGTGGATGCTTGAAAGCAGCAGTAAATTGCCACTTGGCAATACAGAGGCTGCCATTTCTGACAGGGGGAGACAAAGGCTTTAACCAGAGCCTGGAGAACTAGAATGTAGTGTTAGCTGAGTTGCTCCATCTATTAAAGAGGTAAACCTAGCTAAGCACCTTCAAAAAACACCCCATTCCTGAGCACTGCAAATTAAGACAGTGAATATATTGCCACTGCGCTACAGGCATACTAGAAAGAAAGAAAAAGAGAGAGAGGACAGAGAGTAAGCCTTGGAGGTGCCGAGGGCCAGTCATTATGAACACACAGTCATGTCCTTATTAACCTAAGGGCTGAGCACCTGTTTCCAGTTGAGCACATTAAATGTCTCCCCATTTACATGCATGATCTGAAAGGAAGACCAGAGTGTTACAAACCACTAAAAAAAAAAAAGTGAAAACAAAGTTCCCTTAGAGCATGTGTGCTCACTTGAGACATCACTAACCCAACCGACCTGTAATTAGAAAATATATCTTCAATCTAATGAGTTGGTTTTAAAAGAGATTCTAAACAAGTACAATCTGACACACCTTTTGCACAAGTAACTTAGAAGGTAGTATTATTTTTCAATTATAGGTAGATAAAATCAGAGATATTAGTGCAGATTATTAAGGAGACTGTTAAAAAAATTAGGCTTAAGTTGAAAGAGACCCTACCCACAGATTTTCATGAAACATAACCCAAGGAAAACCCAAATGTCACTAGGAATGTAAGACTGAATTACAAACTCCAAAAAGGGAGAGATGCCTGGTGGAAATGGTGAGTCTCTTCTTTAAGGACAGGTTCCTGAGCAAACCCACCACAGCAAATAGAATAATCTGTAATACCCACGACATAGCTCACAACTGTATATCTCATAACAATAATCCAACTGCTTATGTTCAAGTTTCTATTTTTGGCCATGTTAATACTCATTTATTAGCAGTGCAGGGTTGAAATAACTCTCTGCCACTAGGTGTTTTGTTTATTTATTCATTTATTTATTTTAAAGCAGATCTAAGAATGTTTTTTAAAGTATCTTAAAAACCAGAGTAAAAATATTTCTTAAATAACCTTTTGTCCTATGAACACCTATAACAAAATGACATTGTCTGAGACAAACATGTCACTTAAAAAAAGCAAGGGAAAACCTTAGAACACATAGGTAAAGGAGAAAATTTTCTGAACAAAACACCAATGGCTCAAGCTCTAATGTCATAGATTAACAAATGGGACTTAATGAGATTGCAAAGTTTTTGTAAGGCTAAGGACATTGTAAAGAAAACAAAATGGCAGCCAACAGAATGGGAAAAGATCTTTACCAACTCCACATGAGATAGAGGCCTAATATCCAAGGTATACAAAGAACTCAAAAAGCTAGACACCAGAGAATCAAACAACTCTATTAAAAAATGGGGTACAGAGCTAAACAAAATGTTCTCAATTGAGGAATATCGAATGGCTGAGAAACATCTAAGGAAGTACTCGACATCCTTAGCCATCAGGGAAATGCAAATCAAAACAACTCTGAGGTTCCACCTCACACCAGTCAGATTGGCTAAGATCCAAAACTCAGATGACAGTAGACGCTGGCGAGGTTGTGCAGAAAAAGGAACACTTCTCCACTGTTGGTGGGGTTGTAAACTGATACAACCACTCTGGAAATCAGTCTGGCGATTCATCAGATAATTGGACATAGTACTACCTGAAGATCCAGCTATTCCACTTCCGGGCATATACCCCAGAGACACTCCAATATACCACAAAGATACATGTACCACAATGTTCATAGCAGCTCTATTTATAATAGCCAGAAGCTGGAAAGAACCCAGATGTCCTTCAGTAGATTAATGGACACAAAAATTGTGGTACATTTACACAATGGAGTACTACTCAGCCATCAGAAACAATGACTTAACCAAATTCTTAAGAAAATGGCTGGATTTAGAGAATATCATCCTGAGTGAGATAACCCAGTCACAAAAGAACAGACATAGTATGCAGTTACTGATAGTGGGATACTAACCCCAGAGGCTCGGACTGCCCCAGAAACAACTCACAGACTGTGTGAAGTTCAAAAAAAAAAGAAAGGAAAAGAAAAGAAAAGAAAACAAATACATCATGTTCAATCCTTACACACCAAGAAAACGTTGACTAATTTTGGGTTACACCCTGTTTTACATGTACTTTTTGCTCATTGTAACTAGTAAGACCTTAATGCAGAGTATCAAACCTTAAAAAATAAAAATAAAAAAACGAAGCACTGACACAATTGTATTTGTATACATTTATGCAAAAATATTTAAATTTTTTCTTTTATCTTTGTTTTTTTAAATAAAGTTAAAAAAAAGACAAAAGAACCCACTGACTCTGAATCTCTTTGGGAACAATAAATATAATATGTTCCAGAAATGCCATTCCTTCTGCACCCAGGGAAATAACTCAGTACCGAGTTACCAATCCAGAATTCATGTTCACCTCCCAACTGCTTCACTAGTACAAAGTTAGAGTTGTGATTCTTTTTGACATTTACAGTTTAGACATATAATCTCATGTTAAATAACAACTGGTCTGTCAAAAGGACAGGAAAAGGAAGAACAATTGTTTAATTAAAACCTTTGTAGTTGTTTTGTTTTTGATTATTGTTGAAGCTGCTATTCTCTAGCAAGAAGCAGTTTCCATAGCATCCACCTAAAATCTTACTGCTTCACAGCTGTGTCATTCCTTCCCTCCATTAAAGACACAAAGATAAAACAGTCAATCAGTGATTAATTGACATGGCTTTCCTGGGGTGAGCAGATTGGCAAAGAAAAGACTGAGACAAAATGGCAACTTAAACATGTCATCATACAAGGGTTTGAGATAGATAGATGATAAAGAAAAACATGATTCTAGACAAATGAGATAGCACTGAAAGTCCATGTGTCAAGCCACAGCCCAAACCGTGTCCTACGTAGGTTTCCTTTTTTGTTGTTTTTAATAAAACCTCTCCCCAGATATCACTTTTAATCTTCCCCAGATGCAGCTTCATCTTCAGACCCCTCATCTTCAGACTTCTCGAGTGGAGGGCTTGCAGACATCTTCTTTTCTGGAGGGCTGTCTGCTTCCTCATCCTCTTCTTTGGGAGAAGGAGTTTTTTCCTTTGATTCCTTTGAAGCCATGGGACAGCCCACTTTCCCTTTGCCTCTCACTGGACTTGGCATCATTGTAGCCTTTAGACTAGGTTTGGGCATTTTCTTTTCTTTTCTCTCAGGTTTGGACTTCTTTTTTTTATTAAATGACTTTATTTTACAAAACAAAGATAAATGTACAGATTTTAAACATTTTTTGCTTAAAATTATACATTTTTGTTAGTAATGTTTTTTCAAACATTGAAATAATTTTTACATAAAACCATGTGAATATATTTTTTTCGTCAGAACTTGATTTTTTTCAAGGGCTTGACAGTATGCATTGAAACCTAATAGTTACAATAAGCGTAAAGTACATGTAAAACAAAACAGAACATGGAAATAGTCAAAGTCTTCTTGTTTTATAAATATATGTATATTTTTTTTTTGTTTTCTTTATTTCTTGGACTTCATACAGTCTGTGAGTTGTTTCTGGGGGAGTGCAAGCCTCTGGGGTTAGCATCCCACTATCAGTGACTGCATATTATGTCTGTTCTTTTGTGACTGGGTTATCTCACTCAGGATGATATTCTCTAGATGCAGCCATTTTCTTAAGAATTTGGTTAAATCATTGTTTCTGGTGGCTGAGTAGTATTCCATTGTGTATATGTACCACAATTTTTGTATCCATTCATCTTCTGAAGGACATCTGGGTTCATTCCAGCTTCTGGCTATTATAAATAGAGCCGCTATGAACATTGTGGTGCATATATCTTTGTTGTGTATTGAAGTGTCTCTGGGGTATATGCCCAGAAGTGGAATAGCTGGGTCTTCAGGTAGTACTATATCCAATTTTCTGAGGTATCGCCAGACAGACTTCCAGAGTGGTTGTATTAGCTTGCAACCCCACCAACAGTGGAGAAGTGTTCCTCTTTCTCCGCAGCCTCGCCAGCATCTGCTGTCATCTGAGTTTTGGATCTTGGCCAATCTGACTGGTGTGAGGTGGTATCTCAGGGTTGTTTTGATTTGCATTTCCCTGATGGCTAAGGATGTCGAGCACTTCCTCAGGTGTTTCTCAGCCATTCGGTGTTCCTCAACTGAAAACGTTTTGTTTAGCTCTGTACCCCACTTTATAATAGGGTTATTTGATTCTCTGGTGTCTAGCTTTTTGACTTCCTTGTACACCTTGGATATTAGGCCTCTATCTGATGTGGTGTTGGTAAAGATCTTTTCCCATTCTGTTGGTTGCCGTTTTGTTTTCTTAACGATGTCTTTAGCCTTACAGAAACTTTGCAATCTCATTAAGTCCCATTTGTTAATCTTTGATCTTAGAGCTTGAGCCATTGGTGTTTTGTTCAGGAAGTTTTCTCCTGTACCTATGTGTTCTAAGGTTTTCCCTACTTTCTCATCTAATAGTTTCAGTGTATCTGGTTTAATGTGGAGATCTTTGATCCACTTACACTTGAGCTTTGTACAAGGAGATAAGAACGGGTCTATTTTCATTCTTTTTCATGCTGAGTGCCAGTTGGACCAGCACCATTTGTTAAATAGGCTGTCCTTTTTCCATTGAATGTTTACTGCTCCTTTGTCAAAAATGAGGAGACCATATACATGAGGGCTTATTTCTGGATCTTCTATTCTATTCCATTGATCCACATGCCTATTTCTGTACCAGTACCATGCAGTTTTCAGCACAATTGCCTTGTAATATAGCTTGAGGTCAGGGATAGTGATTCCCGCAGATGTTTTTTTGTTGTTGAGGATGGATTTCACTATTCTAGGTCTTTTGTTATTCCATATGAAATTGCACATTGATCTTTCCAATTCCATGAAGAACTGGGTTGGAATTTTGATGGGGATTGCATTGAATCTGTAGATTGCTTTTGGTAGGATGGCCATTTTTAAGATGTTGATTTTTCCAATCCATGAGCATGGGAGATCTTTCCATTTTCTGAGATCCTCCTCAATTTCTTTCTTTAGAGGTTTGAAGTTCTTGTCATACAGGTCCTTCACTTGCTTAGTTAGAGTCACACCAAGGTATTTCATAGTTTTTGTAACAATTGTGAAGGGTATCTTTTTCCTAATTTCTTTCTCCACATGTTTGTCCTTTGAGTACAGGAAGGCTACTGATTTGCTTGAGTTAATTTTGTATCCAGTCACTTTGCTGAACTTGTTTATCAGCTGTAGGAATTCTCTGGTGGAATTTTTGGGGTCACTCAAGTACACTATCATGTCATCGGCAAAGAGTGATGTTTTTACCTCTTCCTTTCCGATTTGTATCCCCTTGATCTCCTTTTGCTGTCTAATTGCTCCAGCCAGGACTTCCAGTACTATGTTGAATAGGTAGGGGGAGAGTGGGCAGCCTTGTCGAGTCCCTGATTTTAGTGGGATTGCTTCAAGTTTCTCGCCATTAAGTTTGATGTTGGCTGTTGGTTTGCTGTATATAGCTTTTATTATGTTTAAGTATGGGCCATGGATTTCTGTTCTTTCCAGGACTTTTAACATGAAGAGGTGTTGGATTTTGTCGAATGCTTTCTCAGCGTCTAGTGAGATGACCATGTGATTTTGGTCTTTGAGTTTGTTTATATGGTGGATTACGTTGATGGATTTCCTTATGTTAAACCATCCCTGCATCCCAGGGATGAAGCCTACTTGGTCATGATGAATGATGGTTTTGATGTGTTCTTGGATTCGGTTTGCAAGGATTTTGTTGAGTATTTTTGCATCAATGTACATAAGTGAGATTGGTCTGAAGTTCTCTTTCCTTGTAGGGTCTTTGTGTGGCTTAGGTACGAGGGTTATTGTAGCCTCAAAAAATGAGTTGGGTAATATTCCATCTGATTCTATCTTTTGGAATAATTTGGCGAGTATTGGTGTTATATCCTCAATAAAAGTCTGATAAAATTCTGCACTGAACCCATCTGGACCTGGGCTTTTTTTGGTTGAAAGGCTTTTGATGACTTCTTCTATTTCTTTAGGTGTTACAGGGTTATTTAACTGGTTTACTTGGTCTTGGTTTAACTTTGGGACCTTGTATCTGTCTAGGAATTCATCCATTTCCTCCAGATTTTCCAGCTTTGTTGAATATAGGCTTTTGTAGTAGGATCTGATGATTTCTTGAATTTCCCCAGTTTCAGTTGTTATGTCCCCACTTTCCTTTCTGATTTTGTTAATTTGGATACTCTCTCTTTGCCCTCTAGTTAGTCTGGCTAGGGGTTTATCAATCTTGTTGATTTTCTCAAAGAACCAACTTTTGGTTTTGTTGATTTTTTCAATGGTTCTTTTTGTTTCTATTTGGTCTATTTCTGCCCTAATTTTGATTATTTCTTGCCGTCTACTCTTTTTGGGTATATCTGCTTCCTTTTGTTCTAGGGCTTTTAGCTGTGCTGTCAGGTTGCTGATGTGAGCTCTCTCCAGTTTCTTTTTGGAAGCACTTAGGGCTATGAGTTTTCCTCTCAATACTGCTTTCATTGCATCCCATAGGTTTGGGTATGTTGTGTTTTCGTTTTCGTTGAATTCTAGAAAATCCTTAATTTCTTTCTTTATTTCTTCTTTGACCCTGCTATCCTTTAACAGAGCATTGTTTAGTTTCCCTGTTTATGTGGGCTTTTTGTTGTCTTTGTTCTTGTTAAAGACCAGCCGTAGACCATGGTGATCTGAGAGGATGCATGGGAGTATTTCAATCTTCTTATATCTATGGAGGCTCGTTCTGTGTCCAATTATGTGGTCAATTTTCGAGCAGGTGCCATGGGGTGGTGAGAAGAAGGTGTATTCTTTTACTTTGGGATAGTATGTTCTGTATATATCTATTAATTCTAGTTGGTTCAAAGTCTCTGCTAGTTTTGCAGTGTCCTTGTTCGGTTTCTGTTTCCCTGATCTGTCCATTGGTGAGAGTGGTGTATTAAAGTCTCCCACTATTATTGTGTGGGGTGAAATGTATTTTTTGAGCTTTAGTAGGGTTTCTTTTATGAATGTGGGTGATTTTTTATTTGGAGCATATATGTTAAGGATTGAGAGTTCCTCCTGACAGATTTCACCGTTAATGAGTAAAAAGTGTCCTTCCTTATCTTTTTTGATAACTTTTGGTTGGAAATTTACTTTATTCAATATTAGAATAGCCACTCCAGCTTGCTTCTTGGAGCTGTTTGCTTGGAAGTTTTTTTCCCACCCTTTTACTCTGAGATAGTGTCTGTCTTTGTCTCTGAGATGAGTTTCCTGTATGCAGCAAAAGGCTGGATTTTGTTTATGTATCCAGTCTGATAGCCTATGTCTCTTTATTGGGGAGTTGAGACCATTTATGTTAATAGATATCAAGGAATAGTTGTTTCTGTTTCCTGCCATTATTGCTTTTTTGGGTTGAGTTGTGTCTGTGTTTTTTTCTTCTTTTAGTTTTCTTGTTTAGGAGTTTTCTTGTTCTTACTAGGCTGTATTTTCCCTCATTGTATTGGGTTTTCCATCTATAATTCGTTGTAGTGCTGGGTTTGTGGTCAGATATTGTGTGGATTTTGATTTGTATTGAAATATCTTCGTCTCTCCATCGATGGTGATTGATAGTTTTGCTGGGTATAGCAGCTTGGGCTGGCACTTGTGCTCTCTTAAGGAGTGCATGATGTCTGTCCAGGCTCTTCTAGCTTTCATAGTCTCTGTTGAGAAATCAGGTGTGAGTCGGATTGGCCTGCCTTTATATGTTACTTGACCTTTTTCCCTTAATGCTTTTAGTATTCTTTCTTTACTTTGGGCGCTTGATGTTTTTACTATGATGTGTCGGGAGGTATTTCTTTTCTGGTCCAACCTATTTGGAGTTCTGAAGGCTTCTTTTATGCTCGTGGTCATCTCATTCTTGAGGGTAGGGAAGTTTTCTTCTATGATTTTGTTGAAGATATTTACTGTGCCCCTTAGTTGATACTCTTCTCCCTCTTCTATTCCTATTATCCTTAGGTTCGGTCTTCTCATTGTCTCTTGGATTTCCTTGACATTTTGGGTTAGGAGCTTTTTGTTTTTTGCATCTTCTCTGGCTGTTTTGTCTATGTTTGCAATGTTGTCTTCTGCCCCCGAGATTCTCTCCTCGATCTCTTGTAATCTATTGGAAATGCGTGCTTCTGTGACTCCTGATTTCTTTTTTTGGTGTTCTGACTCTAGGGTTATCTCTTTTAGTGTTTTCTTTCTTGTGTCAATCTCTGTTTTAATTTCCCTCTTCCATTCCTTTATTTCTTTGGTTCTGTTTTCCTCTCGTTCTTTGAGTTCTTTGAGTGTTTTTCTTGTTTCTTCTTTAAAAGCTTCTGAATCTTTTTGCTTTTCCTCCTTTTCTTGTTTAAGTAACTCTATCAGTGTCTTGAGGCATGATTTCAGGTCTGTGTCTTTTTTTTTCTGGAGTGTTTGGAGTTCCGATGTTTGCTGTTATGGGAGAGCTGGGCTCTGGTGTTGCTAGATTGTCTTGGTTTCCTTGGGATATACTCTTTCTCTTTCCTCTTGCCATTTTGTTGTCAGTGATATGTTCTTACCTTTCCCTTGTATCTGGTCTGTGACCCTGGTTCTCCACTGGTTGAGGTGTCAGATGGGTCGAGCCCTGTTTTATGCCTCAGAGTCGTCGGGTGTGAGCAGAAGTTCCAACATTCTGTTTCTGTTTGCTGGATCAGGCATGGCAGGGCAGGGCAAGGCAGGGGGTGCACTTTCCTTGTGTACTCCACAGAGATCTCTCTGCTCCCCTGTGGTCTAGGTCTCCCACTCACCAGTTGCTCAGCCTCTATGAGCCGCCGTTCCGCGTGGCAGGTAGGCCAGGCTCTGCTCTGCGTCTGGAAGTCGCCTCTGGGTGGAAACAGAAGTTCTAATTTTCTGCTCCCAATCGCAGTTGCTCAGCCTCTATGAGCCGCCGTTTCGCCTGGCAGGTAGGTCAGGCTCCGCTCTCAGGTTTGGACTTCTTAATCATCTTTTTGTTTTTCTTTTTTGAACTGCCATAATCGCTGTCATTGTCGTCTTCCATTAGGAAATCTTTGTCGCTGCCAGAATTCTCCTGGAACGGTGCCTCATCGTCTTCTTCTGGCTCTTCTTCACTGCCAACATCTTCTAAGAGCATCTCTCTCTGCTTAGAAGCTGCTTTAGATGCTGCCTGCCTTTGCTGGCGTACATTTTTATGATCATCCTTTTTATCTTCACTGTCTTCTGCTGAGTGAGAATCATCCTTCTTGTTCTTCACATCTTTTTCTTCTGAGTCGTCACTGTCTTCTTGTGAATTTTTCCCAGATCGCCTCTTATTTTTAGCCTCTCAGGGGGGAGATGACCGAATCTTCTTAGCAGGAGGGCCTGAATCTCTTCCATAATCTTCATCTACATCATCTGATTCCTGAAACTGCAAGTTATCAACGAACTTCCTATTTCTAACAGGCTGAGACATGTTCGCTGTCGAGGCGTGACCAAATTGAGGAGCTGAGGACCAGGACCCCCCTCCCCGCGCACTCGGCCCCCCCACCCCTGCTTCGGCCGACAGGGCCGCTGCTGCCGAGCCTTGAGCTACTGGCATCTCAGAGTCTGGGGCTGCTTGTTTCGGGTCCCTGGATCTGACGAGCTTCCCGCTTCCCCGTCTCTTCAAAATGGATCAACACAATCCATTTTAATACAATAGTTACTTCGTATTTGTTCATTCATCCCAACAAATGTAGTAACTCTCACTTGTGTCAAGTAGGAGAGAGTTTTGTCCCTTGACGGACCCTTCATTGAACAAATAAAAATGACCATGACCAACTTTCTCTGGACTTTTTATTCAATTAATAATTATTTTTTGTATGTATTGAACTGAAAACGCATTTCTAAATAATACATGGAACAGACAGTCTGTGGATACCATTTATCTACAGTCTTGCTCAACATTTTCAATTTACTCCTCCTACCACCACTGACATAATGCCTAAATGATGAGTCTGCCCTCAGAAGCACCAAAGAGTCAGAGACTGAGTTAGTATATCTAGAAGGGCAATAATAATGAACAAGGTAGCTTTGTAGGGAAAAGAATACTCCACATCCTGGTCAAAGTAACATCATTTTTCAGCAGGTCACGATTTAGTTGTTCTGTATACTGAGGCTATGTGCAGACTTCAGCAAACAAAGCTAATTGCATGATAGTTTGACAGTGTATACTGAAACCTTTGAAATTTCTGATGTGGACAAAGACTCTTTAGGAATGATAAACAAATTCAGCCATGTGGCAGAATACAGAATCAACTTGTACAAAGGAATGGCTTTTCTTATATGCCACCAACAAACATAAAGAAGGGGGTCATGGAATACTCACATTCACAATAGCTTCAGAGAAAATAAAATATCTAGGCATGAAACTAACCAAGGAAATGAAGGACTTCTACAATAAAAACTTTAAACCTGTGAAGAAAAAGATAAAAACACTAGAAAATAGAAATAGTGAAAGACCCCCGAATTGGGGAAGCCCCTCACTCTAGTACCAGGAAAGCGTGAACCCAAGAACTCACAGAGAGCCTATCTTGCTGCAATCAGGCAAGAGGTTTATTGGGGGGGGGGGGGGAAGGGAGGAGACCAGAGCTCCAGGGACAACACATATCTCACTCAGGAAATAGAGGAGTCGACCCAGAACTCAATTAGGGGGACATATTTATAGGAAAAATTATATTCGAAGTTAGCAACAAGCACATAACAATTTCATTGGTTTATTCAAATTGGCACACTCTGCCTACGTTGGACACGATTCAACTCTAAGGTACTCTATTTTGGGGCACACTGACCTTGTACTAGTTTTTCTCAGGACTGCAGAGCCAGACCTTATTGAGACTAGATGGTCTGGGTTGGGCCATTTCTTTGAACATATTACTTTGTTCTTAGCCTTGAGACATACTTGTCCTCAAGGCAGGGTTAATGGGGCTAGCTTAAAATTTTAACTCGTTCAATAGAAAGGCATACCATGATTGTGGATTGACAAATATTTTTAAAATGGTCATTTTTGTCGGATATTCTCTGTATTTATAATTCAGATGTTATTTATTCCCTTTCCCCCAATCACATCCCCCTCCCTATCCCATTTCCTCCATGAAGGTGCTCCTTCTCCCAACCACCCTCTTCCCCCCAGCACCTTGGCATTCCCCTACACTGGGAAAACAAGCCTTTGCTGGACCAAAGGACTCTCCTCCCATTGATGCCAGAGAATGGTATCCTCTGCTGCATGTGAACCTGGGGCCATAAGTCTCTCCATGCGAACTCACTGGTTAGTGTTTTAGTCCCCGGGAGCTGTGGTGGGTTTGGATAGCTGATCATTTTGTTCTTCCCATGGGGTTGCAGACCCTTTCAGTTCCTCCAGTGCTTTCTCTACCTCCTTCATTGGGTTCCTCATGTTCAGTCCGATAGTTAGCTTCAAGCATCCTCCTCTGTATCAGTATGTCTCTGGCAGAGCTTCAAGAAGCATCTATATCAGGTTTCTGCCAGTAAGCACTACTTGGCATCAGCAATAGTGCTTGGGTTTAGTGGCTGCATATGGGGTGTATCCCTAGGTGAGGCAGTCTCTGGATGATCTTTACTCCAATTCCTGCTCTTTGATTTGTCCCTTTATTTCCTCCCATGAGCATTTTGTTCTCCCTTCAAAGAAGGACTGAGGCATCCACCTTCTGGCCTTCCCTTTCTTTGAGCTTTATAATTTCTGTGAATTGTTTCTTGTGTATTCAGACTTTTTTTGGGGGGTGTAGGGGGTTAGGATCCGCTCATAAGTGAGTACATACCTTGAGTGTTCTTTTGTGACTGGGTTACCTCACGCAGGATGATAGCTTTATAGTCTACTCTAAGAATTTCATGAAGTCATTGTTTTTAATAGCTGAGTAGTACTCCATTGTGTAAATGTACCACAATTTCTGTATCCATTCCTCTGTTGAAGGACATCTGGGTTCTTTCTAGCTTCTGGCTATTATAAATAAGGCTGCTTTGAACATGGTGGAACATGTGTCCTTGTTAGATGTTTGCCTACCCCAAACTTATATGCCACATAATTGCCTGAGTGTACAATAATAAGAGGCTTTTAACACAATTGGCTGCCAACTTCTCTAGCCTACCAAATCTTGTTTATCTTTTGAAGTTTACTTTGCTCAGATTATCTTGTTCCTGAGTACAGGGACAGATGTTCTGAAAATATCTTATAATCGGAGCCCCACCTGTGTTGCCTTTATTTGAGTCACCCTCAGGGTTATAAGGTAAATCTTCACTAGGGCCAAATAAGGATGTCTCCCTAGAGGTTGGGGGGAGGGGGTAGTACGCTCAGGATGTTCTTGAGGAAGCTTAGAAGCAGTACTCCTTGGGAAAAGCATAAAAAAATTCCATCAATCCAATATCTCAAGTGGTACATATATTAAAAGCCCCACCCATGCATGCAACATATTTAGATCAAGACCAAAAGTAGAAGACTGTAGGGTATCTCTCTCGACTCAGCTTTGCAGGATTTCGTGAAGCAGCTCTGCTGGTTTCATGACATTCAGTGTTCCCATTAGATATGGGTATGACACAGATGCCTATAAATGATCTTGTCTTGGTTTAGTTTTGTCAGGTTACTCGCTTCTGAAAATTCATCTTTTCTTTTTAACCTCTTTCAGTTAAGTGAAATGTAAGATAAAGTTATATTCTAATAAATCTCTGAATTTAATTAGTATCTTTATAATGTTTCCCCTTTGATTTTTAATTTTATTAATGTATGTCTTGTCTCTTACTTTTTGTTAGACTTATGGAAATGGTTTATATTTTCAAAGAATAAAATCTTTGTTTTACTGATTTTTTGTTTCTATTTTATTAATTTCAGTACTACTATTAATTATTTCTCTTCATCTACTGCTGGTCAGGTCAATCAACCTGGGAACCATAACTGGGAAAGTGAGGATGATTATAAGATAGGCAGAAAGAAGATGCAAGAGACAGAGATGGGAGGGCTGCTGGTGAATACAATGCCAGAGAACAAGTGTATTTTTTCAGTGCCCTTTAAAGGCAAGCAACACACAAAGCATGACCAATTCCAGGAAGATAAATAATGACCACAAATACTTACATGGTGAATTTATGATACACAGTATCTATGTTTGACTAAGGCCATTTCCTTCAGGCTAGGACAGTCTCTCAAGGATGTATGGATAAGCAGAGGAACTTGTCAGGGTATAAAAACAAAGACAATGTTGATTGGGTTGTATGGTTTCTTGGTGATTACCTTCTTGAGTTCTTCTTCATATATATTGGATATTAGCTCTCTATTGGATGTGGGGTTAGTGAAGACTTTTCCCCAAACTTTAGGTTGCTGATTTGTTCTATTGGCTATGTTCTATGCCTCACAGAAACTTTCCAGTTTCATGAAGTCCATTTATCAATTCTTGGTCTTAGACCCTGAGCCACTGAAGTACTGTTTAGGAAACTTTCCCCGTTGCCAATGAGTTTGAGGTTCTTTCCAACTTTCTCTTCTATTAGATTCAGTGTATCTGGTTTTATGTTGAGGTCCTTAATCCACTTGGACTGAGCTTTGTGCATGGTGACAAATATGGACTATTTTCATTTTCTTTACATATACATTGCCAGTTAGACCAGCACCATCAATTGAAGATGCTTTCTTTTTTCCATTGTATATTTTTGGCTTCCTTGTCAAAGATCAACAGAGAACTCTCAAATGGCTGAAAAGCCCTTAAAGAAACGTTCAAAGTCCTTATTGATCAGGAAAATGAAAATCAAAACGGTCCTGAAATTCCACCTCAACACCAATCAGAATGGCTAAGATGAAAACCTCAGGTTACATCACGTTAGGGAGAATGTGGAGAAAGAAGAATACTCCTCTATTGTTGGTGAAATTGCAAACTGGTAAAAACCACTCTGGAAATCAATCAGGAGGTTTTTCAGACAATTGGAAAACTCTCTACCTGAAGACCCAGCTAAACCATTCTGGGGCATATACCCAAAAGATGCCCCACTATGCAACAGGGGCACATGTTTCACTATGGTCATAGCAGCCTTATTTGTGATATCCACAAGCTGAAAACAACCCAGATGTCCCGCAGCAGAAGAATGGATACAGAAAATGTAGTTCATTTACACAATTGAGTACTACCCAGCAATTAAGAACGAGGAGATCCTGAGTTTTGCAGGCAAATGGATGGAATGAAAAACTATCATCCTGAGTGAGATAAGACCCAAAAAGATATGCATAGTGAGTACTCATCCATAAGTTGATATTACTCAGGATACAATCCACAGAACTCCCTTTCGGTCTGAACTTGTGCCCTGAGCAGACCTTGGATGCTGATTCCACACCAATTCCCACAACACCTATAAAAAGACTATCTCCCAGGTTCTCTAACATACCCAGGATCACAGGATCACAGATGACCTGAAAGGCCCAGGGTCACAGGATCACATAGGAAGCTCAACTCTCAGGAGATTGAACACAACCAGGACCACTGGAGCTCTCACACACTCAAGATCACACAGTTGCAGCCACAATGTCTTTCCTACCACCCAGTGTAATTGGGACCCCCACAGGAATCAGGGAAATGCAAAACCTGCCCAGCCAGAGGAATGGGTTACTTTCAGCTTATACCAGTGCCTGGAGCAAACTCAGGCCTCTGGACCCCACCCACTCCTGCAACACCCAGAGAAAGCTTGATTCCCAGGAGCTCTGACAAAACATGGCCCAAGGAGAACACAGGTAAACACATAGACCCATTAAAGTAGAAACTTAAAAAAAATTCCTTAAAAAATTACAAGAAAATACAACCAAATAGGTAAAGGAATTGAACAAAAACTGTCCAGGATCTAAAAACAGAGATAAAAACAATAAAGACATCACAAAGGGAGACAAGCCTTGAGATAGAAAACCTAGGAAAGAGATCAGGAGTCAGAGATGCAAGCATCACCAACAGAATACAAGGGATGGGAGAGAGAATCTCAGGGACAGAAGATACCACAAAAAACATGACCCAGCTTTTTACTACATATAGAAAACACACATCAGTGACAAAGACAGACTACTTCAGAGTAAAGGGTTGGAAAATTTTTTTTCCAAGCAAATCGTCCCAAGAAACAAGCTGGAGCAGACATTCTAATATTGAAAATAACCAACTAAAAGTTATCAAGAAAGAAGGAAGAACACTTTATACTCACCAAAGGAAAAAATCTACCAAGATGAATCCTCAATTCTGAACATCTATGTTCCAAATTCAAGGGTACCCACATTCATAAAAGAAACTTTACAAAAGCACAAAGCACACATTGCACCACACACAATAATAGTGGGAAACTTCAACACCCCACTCTCATCAATGGACAGATCATGGAAGCAGAAACTGAACAAGGACACAGTGAAACTAACAGAAATTATGAGCCAAATGGATTTAACAGACATCTATAGCACATTTCACCTTAAAACAAAAGAATATATATTCTTCTCAGCACCTCATGGTACATTCTGTAAAACTGACCACATAATTGGTCACAAAACAGGCTTCAACAATTACAAGAAGATTGAAATAATCACATGGCTCCTATCAGAACATACGGACTAAGACTGGTCTTCAATAACAACAAGAGCAGAAAACTCATATACACATGGAAGGTGAACAATGCTCTTTACTCAATAATAACATGGTCAAGGGAAAAAATTTAAGACTTTTAGAATTTAATGATAATGAAGCCACAATATACCTAAACTTATGGGAAACAATGAAAGCAGTGCTAAGAGGAAAACTCATAGCTCTGAGTGCCTCCCAAAACTGAAGCAAGCACATACTAGTAGCTTGACAGCACAACTGAAAGCTCTAGAACAAAATGAAGGATATATATCCAAGAGGGGTAGACAGCTCAGGGCTAAAATCAACCAAGTAGAAACAAAAAGAACTATACAAATATTCAACAAAACCAGGAGCTGGTTCCTTGAGAAAATCAGAAACATAGATAAATCCTTAGTTAGAATAATAGTCTCTGAGGGCACAGAGAGTATCTAAATTAACAAAATTGGAAATGAAAGGGGAGATATAACAAGAGCAACAAAGGAAATTTTAAAAAATCATCAGATCCTACTACAAAAGCCTATGCTCAACAAGACTGGAAAATCTGGATGAAATGAAAAATTATGTAGACAGATACCAGGTATAAAAGTTAAATCAGGAGCAGATAAATCATATTAACAGTCATATAAACCTTAATGAAATAGAAACAGATATAAAAAGTCTCCCAACCAAAAAAGCTCAGGACAAGAGGGGTTTGGTACAGAATATTACAGACCTTCTAAGAAGACTTAATACCAATACTCGTTAAACTATTTCATAAAATAGAAACATAAGGAACACTGTGTAATTTGTTCTATAAAACCACAATTATGCTTATACATAAAACACACAAAGACCCTACAAATAAAGAGAACTTCAGACCAATTTTCCTTATGAATATCAATGCAAAAATACTCGGTAAAATTCTCTCAAACAGAATCCAAGAACACATCAAAAGGATCGTCCAGTAGGCTTCATTTCAAGAATTCAGGGATGGTTCAATATATGGAAATCCATCAACGCAATCCACTATATAAACAAGCTCAAAGAAATACACCACAAAATCATCTCATTAAATGCTGAGAAAGCATTTGACAAAATTTAACACACATTCATATTAAAAGTCTTGGAAAGATCACGAGGAATGCGAGGCCTGTTGTAAGACCACAAGGAGTCTTAGCTCAGGAGTGCGACCCACAGAACACAATTAGAAGATAGACCACTGTAATAACAAGAGGTTTATAATTCCATGTACATGGGGTTGCTCATCCTCTCAGGGAGAGTCAACCCCAAACTTAAAAAGCACACATCTTTTGCACTTTTCTTGTGAGGGGGTGAACTACTATTTTACCATTGGTCAGCAGTATAATTTTCAGAAAGAGGACAGGAAGTGGGGGAGTAAAGGGGGGAGAAACTTTGGCAGTGAGGTTGTTGACAATTTGCATTCTCCTTAGAATTCAGTACAGGGAGGGGTAAGGGAGCTGTTCCTTAAGCAGTCATTTTTGTTTTGTCTTAACTCAGCTTGACTTGTCCAGTAAGATTTTCTTTTTACATTTTCAGAACCTTGTTTATATATCAAAAATTTGAGGGGTTTTGTTCTTGTTTTGTTTCTCAGAATTGGGTGATTAGAGCATGAGCTAATTATGACATGTATCAGGACCCTATCTAGGGCTTTCTAGAGGGCCAGGTGGCTATCAGTCAGTATATTCTGTGTACTTTTTTTTTTTTTTTTTGAGAATTACTCTGGGCCATTGTTTTCATTTGTCAGGCACAGGAGGGATCTCATAGCCTTGGGATGAATGGAAAGTCTTTGAATCTGACTTTAACCATTTTTGTGTCTTTAGGGTCTCACATTCTAAGAATGGGGTGTTTTGGAAAAGTCTCAGAGCCCCTAAAAACTTTTTCTACATCAATTTCCTTCTTTTTCTTTGGCATGATTTTAATCTTAAAATCATAACTCAGTCTTATTATTAGCAATGGGCCCGTATTGTCTTAGCATCACTATGTCGACTACACTAATACGTTCTCTGATAAAAGCAACTAAGTGATTCAAAAATGCAGAGGCTGAAGGTGAGCAATAATAGGAGTATAATCAGTGGTCTTAACAGGGTAGAGACCAGAGTTGTGAACCAAGGGTAAGAATTAAACTAGGTCTCAAACCAGTTTTTGTCTCGGGTTCTCTCATTTTTTTTTCTCTCTGTTTTAAGCCTTTTAAAATTTAAGCCAAATTGTTTTTAACTCTTTTTGAGTGGTCTGTGTAAAAACAGCATTTTAAAAAATGTAACACATAGGCCCCCTTCTTTAAAATACAACAAGTCTAATCCTCTTTTATTTTGGAGGACCACCTCTGAGAGGGATTTCAGGAATTCTTGGAGGTCAGTTAAAGTCTTTTTAAAACTGTTTTTATCTAGATTAATGGCAGTTCTTAGTTTTCTATAAGCCTTATTATGTTGTAAGGCAATAGCAGATGATCTTGTAGCTTCCCCTGTAGTACCTAAGCTCATTCTTAAGATAATCACCAAGGTAATTCCCAACTCTATTTTGTGTCTTACTAAGCCTCTGACCTCAGGGTCTCAATAATTTAAGGATGGTATGACAATCTGGGCACTATCTGGATTAAAACACAGAAGTCATAGTCATTGTTTAGAACCTTTAAACTTATATAGGTTGTGATCCTCGAGGCACAGGCCCACTAGCCGTCTAGAGGTGGGAGATAGAATTTTTTTAAAAAATCTTTTGGATATCAAGGTCTATGGCTGTATGGAAACTGGAATAGTGGTTGTCAGGGAGGCAAGTTTTATTTTTAACTCTCTCAGGCTGGCTCTCAGAAGCACACTCAGGGTTAAGGCTGTAATTTGCTAGACTCTCTCTCTCTCTCTCTCTCTCTCTCTCTCTCTCTCTCTCTCTCTCTCTCTCTCTCCCCTCACAACTTTATTTTAAAAAACAGAGATTCATGTACATATTTTAAAGGCATTTTGGCATAAAACTATATGAATATATTTTGTCAGTACTTGATTTTTTTTTAAGGTTTGATAGTATGCATTGAAATCTCACTGGTTACAATAAGCATAAAGTACATGTAAAACAAAATGTAACATGGAAATAGTCAAAGTTTTTTTGGTGTGTAAAGATTAAACCTAATTATTTTAAAATACTAAATATTTCCAGAAGGCTATCTTCTTAGCTCTTGAGTTATTAATGATTTAAGTTCTAGGTGTACCCCAGTCTGAGAGGGTGCTATACACTTATTGTTTTTTTTGTTTTGTTTTGTTTTCTAAGAAGGGCTGAGGCTTCCATTTTTTGGCCTTTCTTTTTGAGGGGGGGGGGGGCTTCATATGGTCTGTGAGTTGTTTCTTGGGTGTTCAGAACTTTCTGGGGCTAGTATCCAGTTATCAGTGACTGCATATTATGTCTGTTCTTTTGTGACTGGATTACCTCACTCATGATGATATTCTCCAGATCCATCCATTTGCCTAGGAATTTCATAAAGTCATTGTTTCCAAAAGCTGAATAGTACTCCATTGTGTAAATATACCATAATTTCTGTATCCATTGGTCTACTGAAGGACATCTGGGTTCTTTCCAGCTTCTGGCTATTATAAATAAGGCTGCTATGAACATGGTGGAGCATGTGTACTTATTGTATGTTGGAGCATCTCTGGGGCTCAGGTCATTGGGTACGGTACCATCACACTTAGACTGAGTCTCTAACCTGGAACTGATAGGAGGTCTTAGGAGTCCCAGCTCATAGGCAGCTGCCAGTTGTGACTTACCTGGGCAACAAAATCTGGCCCATTGTCTGATCTAATTACCTTAGGAGTGCTAAACCTATGGAAGATCTCTTTTAGAATCTTCTTAGCTACTGCTGTCACCGTTTCTCTGTTTGTTGGGAGACTTTTACCCTCCTAGGAAAGGTATCTATAAAGGCTAATAGATATTTATATCTATATCTTTCTGGCTTAATCTCTGTAAAGTCTACTTTCTAGTAAACCCCAGGTCTATTTCTCTTTGGCTTCTTTCTGGCACACAGTTATCTACTACTTGTCTCACTAGACGCCTCAGAGAATTTGACCACAAGATGGTTCTTACAAGTTTGTCGACCTCTAGATAAGTCCATTGATGCATTTACTTTAAGTCCAGTACTGCACACCTGGTTCTGGATGTAGGCAATGAGTTTAACAGGTTATAGGGGTTAGGTACCATCATGTAGAGATCAGCCACCTGCTTGTTTACCTCTCAGAGATCTTGAACTGGCAGGCAGTTGTTGGTTCCAGATTTCTGTACCAGTAGGAGAAGTGTGTTCCAGGCTGATTGATACTTACACAGAACTCCAAGTTGGAGTAGCAGGATGATGTGTGGCTTGATTCTGCCTTGCACCTCCTTTGACATGGGGTACTGACTCACAGCTATCAGGCTAGCCTGGGCTTTTCAGTTCTATGTGGATGGAGGGCAGGTTCTTAGCCTCCCCCATTCCTATGGTTTTTACCCAGGCTTGTGGATACAGCCACCAGCCTATATCTTGTACCCTTTGATCTTTATTTTTAAACAATTGATATTTATCTTTTAATTTGATGATCAATAACTGAATGGGCTCTCTCTGCCAATTTTAATTTGTGGCCCTTTAGGGAGGAAGTGAATTTGGGCCTGTATCTTGGTGAAGAAGTCTCTTCCTAATCGTGGATAGGAAAATTCAGGAATGACAATAAATAAGTGGGATACCTGACCCACTGTTCTTTGGGTAGTCCATGAATACTGTTTGGTGCTAGTAGCTCCTAGAACCCAAGACTTTCTGTTTGACACCGGTCTCTCAGTTCCTATCAGGACAGAGGGCTGAGCCACTGTATCTACAAAGAACAAGATAAGTCTTTTTTCCACTTTTAAGGTTACTATGGACTTGGGGAAGGAGTCTGAACCCTGTCTCCCCTAATTTCTGTCTTTCTGCATGGCCAGTATCTTAGGATCCAAGGGTTCTTTTACAGGATCACAGGCCCCCTTTTTCATCTTCTGTGGGCAATCTCTTGCCCAGTGTAGGCATACTGATCCTTGTCTAGAGGCTCCTTCTTAGTGCCAGACTTGGTTCTTAATTCCCCGTTTTTTACTACTGTGGCCAGGATCTTCTATAAATTTTTCCTTCTCTCTTTTCTCTCTTGAACTTTCTAGCTTCCTGCTCTTTTTGCTTTCTCTATGAATTTTTCTTTAAGCTTTCTTTACTTGCCTCTCTTTTTTACTCTACTCTTTATCTTACATACTCTTACTTTTTCAACAACTTGCACTAAATCCCATAACAACTTATAGTCTCTCTAGCCTCTGAAGCTTTTTTCCTGACACCTCTACTAGTCTATAAACTCTTCTTTGTTGCTGGGGTCATAGGCAGGATGCCTCTATGAGCTGCTCTAGAAAGGATAACAGTGACTTGTCTGGTCCCTGCTTAACCTCACCCGGTCCCTGCTTAATCTCACATAACTTGGTCAAATTGGTAGATCATCTTGCAACCCCCTTAAGATTTACAAACTGGAGCCCAGTGTAGAAGGTAGTGCTCCTTAACTTCTGCGAATTGACTTCCCAGCCAGGCCTAGTCAGGGAAAATCTTGCCTCTATGTCCACAGGCACCTGGGAGGAACACTCACCTGCCCTCTGGGACATACTTTCAAGCCTCAAGGACAATAAACTGTTTCTCCTCTGTCGAGCAGCTGCTGGCAGTTGTCCCAGATTGGTTGGTGGGAGAAAAGGAGTGACTCAAGTAAATTAGTCAAAGCCTTCAGGTTCTTAGAAAAAGAAAGGTTATGAGTTTTCTAGTTATACAGACTGGCCAAGAGAATGGCCAATATTGCAGGGGTTGTAGGCCACAATCATCAGGACGGCCACAGGCTTCTGAGGGGCAAGATATGTGACTGCTCAGGAGTTGTGCCATGACAACTGCGAGTCTCCTTAGCTGGCCCCTCTGAGACAGGCATCTCTTGCCCTTGTTGGACCAGAGAAGTGGAACCCTGCCCCCTGGGGTCCTGCTCCTGGGTCTGTCAGAGAAGGAATAGAGGGCAGATAAGGGGAAGGTGACCAAGAAGAAGGAGGTCAGCATCTGTGGCTGGGAGGACATTCTTTGGTGATAAACAATCATGTAGAAATGTAAGCTGAATAAAAGAGCTGTGATTTTAGCTTTCGGCCAGTGTTGCCCCTCCACTCCCAGTACTGCTGCTGCCACCTCCCAGATGCCCACTAACTGGCTACAGTTAACTACCTAGCTCTGCCCTGTGCAGCTCCACCTGGAGCAGCTGAACTGGCCCACAACCAAAGGCAGCAGAAGACAGGGTTTCTTTTCTTTTCTTTTCTTTTATAAAAACCAAAGCTCGTACCAATATGTAAAAAACAAAAATTCTCTCCTTATCAGAGTCTGAGCTGAGAAGGTAGGCTTGGCCCAATGCCCATACACAGGAATGCAAATCTCACAGAGCCCCCAGTGGGACACAACCAGCAAGGTCAGACACCTCTCCTCACACAGAGAACCAGGAGGGGGGACTGCATCTGTGAAGCAGCAGTGAGGGAAGGAGGGAGGGAGTCTGCACCAAAAAGGAATGTCAGTCTAAGTCCAGATACAAAAAGAAGAAAAGAAAGTAAAACTCTGACACGTTCTTATCACAAACACGCAAGTCCACACAGATACAACAGAAACCAAAACAAAAATCCTAGCTGTTTCTGCCACAAACACCACAGGAGATATCTAGGCAAAAACAGCCTTGGAGTGGCCACCTGGTCTGAAAGGATGGCCACTCTGAGGCACACAGAGTCTGCCACTTTCCCGACTTGATTTCAGCAGACAAATTTTGTGCCCTATCTTTAAAGTCCGTCCAGTGGTCCAGGGTATAATAGTCAAGGGGGTGGAAGTCATCTGTCTCATAATCTTATCCAAGTGAAACGCTACCTCAACACCACAGAAAACAAGCAAGACAAACAAGACCAAAACAGGGGTCCTACACATGATTTCCACGGATGCCTGATACTTTCAGTACCCAGCTCAGACTGCCGCTAAACCTTTAGCTCCTTCCAGATGGAAGTGGGCCACTTCTGATCCTACCTCCCAATGGGACTCTGGAGCTTCCTCCAGAGCCTGTGGCCTGTGATGTCCTGGTAAGTATACCCGTCACAGCTGGAAGCCCCTCACAGAGATTTCAGCAACTACCCAGGAGGTCTCTCCCAGACCCCAAACCCTGAGACTACCTGGGATGACCTTGCAAACAGGTGTCAGATGCAGACAACAGAAAACAGAAAATGCACAGAATACATAGACCTGCGTACCTTCAATCTCTTCTCTGATTGTGGATCTGGGGAAATGTGCAGTTCCTGGCCAATTCACCATATGTTGTAAGACCCTGAGGAGTCTTAGCTCAGGAGACCCACAGAACACAATTAGACAATAGACTGCTGTAATAACAAGAAGTTTATAATTCTATGCACATGGGGTTGCTCAAGGCTTCCTCTACTAAAAAGATAAACAGACTGAGAAGGAAATTAGGGAAACAACACCCTTTACAATAGTCACAAACAATATAAAATACCTTGATGTGACTCTAACCAAAAAAAGTGAAATATCTGTATGACAAGAACTCCAAGACTCTGAAGAAAGAAATCTGAGAAGATCTCAGAAGATAGAAAAATCTCACATGCTCATGGATTGACAGGATTAATTTAGTAAGAATGGCCATCTTGCCAAAAGCAATCTACAGATTCAATGCAATCCCCAACACATTCTTCTCAATTCTTCATAGAGTTGGAAAGAGCAATTCTCAACTTCATATGCAAAAATAAAAACCCAGCATAGTGAAAACTATTCCCAACGATAAAAGAACTTCTTGGGGAATCACCATCCCTGACCTCTAGCAATAGTGATA
Source organism: Micromys minutus (assembly GCF_963924665.1). Classification (NCBI taxonomy): domain Eukaryota; kingdom Metazoa; phylum Chordata; class Mammalia; order Rodentia; family Muridae; genus Micromys; species Micromys minutus. The sequence continues at coordinate 127,265,405 of NC_137970.1, read as the reverse complement.
AAAACTGTATGGTGTTGGTACAGAGACAGGAAGGTTGATTAATGGAATAGAATTGAAGACCCAGAAATGAACCCACACACCTATGGTCACTTGATCTTTTACAAAGGGGCTAAAATTATCTAGTGGAAAACAGAATTTTCAACAAATGGTGATGGTTCAACTGGAGGTCAACATGTAGAAGAATGCAAATTTATCCACTCTTTTCTCCTTGTACAAACCTCAAGTCAAAGTTTATCAAGGACCTTCACATAAAACCAGGTACACTGAAGCTAATAGAACAGAAAGTGGGGAAGAGCTTTGAGCACGTGGGCAGAGGGGAAATTTTCCTGGACAATATGCCAATGGCTTATGCTCTAAGATCAAGAATCAACAAATGAGACCTAAGATTGCAAAGCTTCTGCATTGCAAAAAATACTGCCAATAGGACAAAATGGCAACCAACAGATTGGGAAAAAAATTTTACCAATCACACATCTGATAGAGGGCTAATATCCAATATATATAAACATCTCAAGAAGTTAAGATTCCAGAGAATCAAATAACCCTATTAAAAATGAGGGACAGAGCTAAACAAAGAATTTTCAACTGAGGAAAACCAAATGACCAAGAAGTACCAATAGAAATGCTCACATCCCTAGTCATCAGGAAAATGCAAATCAAAACAACCCTGAGATTCCACCTCACACCAGTCAGAATGGCTAAGACCAAAATCTCAGGTGACAGCAGATGCTGGCCAGGATGTGGAGAAAGAAGAACAAACCTCCATTGTTGGTGGGATTGCAAGCTGGTACAACCACTCTGGAAATCAGTCTGGAGATTCTTCAGAAAATTAGATGTAGCGCTACTTGAAGACTCAGTTTTACCACTCCTGGGCATATACCCAAAAGATGCTCCAACACATAACAAGACACCATGTTCATAGTAGCATGATTTATAATAGCCAGAAGCTAGAAAGAACCCAGATGTCCTTCAGTAGATGAATGGATACAGAAATGTCATACATTTACACAATTTACTCAGCTATTAGAAACAATGACTTCATGAAATTCTAAGACAAATGGACGGAACTAGAAATTATAATCTTGAGTGGGGTTAATCACAAACAAACAAACAAAAAACCCCCATGTATGGTATGTGTCTTAGTTAGGGTTTTATTGCAGTTAACAGACACCATGACCAAGGCAAGTCTTATAAATAAAAACATTTAATTGAGGCTGGCTTACAGGTTCAGAGGTTCAGTCCAGTATCAAGTCAGGAACAAGGCAGCATCCAGGCAGGCATGGTGCAGGAGGAACTGAGAGTTATACATCTTCATCCAAAGGGATCCAGGAACAGACTAAGCATCCTCAGGTAGCTAGGAGGTGTGTCTCCAAGCTCAGTCCCAGAGTGACACACTTCCTCCAACAAGACCACCCTTTCTAATAGTGCCAGTCCCTGGGCCAAGCATATGGAAACTATCACAGTATGCACTCACTGATAAGTGGCTATTAGCCCCCAAAGCTCAGAATACCCAAGATACAATCCACAGACCACATGAAGCTCAATAAGAAGAAAGACCAAAGTGTGGATGCCTCAGTCTTTTTAGAAGGGGGAACAAAAATACTTACAGGAGGAAATATTGAGACAAAGTGTAGATCAGAGACTGTAGAAAATGCTGTCCAGAGACTTCCCACCTGAGGATCCATCACATACACAGTCACCAAACCCAGACTCTCTTGCAGAGGCTAAGAACTGCATACTGTCAGGAGCCTCATATAACTGTCTGCCAGAGCCTGACAAATATGGAGGCACATGCTCTCAGCATTGCCCAAGAAAGCATTGGAGTGAGAAAGGGTTGTCCAATGGAGGAGTTACAGAAAGGACTGAAAGAACTGACAGGGTTTGCAATCCCACAGGAAGAACAACAGTATCAGATGTCCCTCAACGGAGGAATGGATATAGAAAGTGTGGTACATTTACTCAATGGAGTACTACTAAGCTATTAGAAAGAATGACTTCATGTAAAGGGATGGAACTAGAGACTATCATTCTGAGTGAGGTAACCCAATCGTAAAACAAAACACATGGTATGCACTCACTGATAAGCAGATACTATCCCCAGAAAGCTCTGAATACCCAAGAAAAAATTCCAGACATTATAAAGCTCAAAAAGAAGGAAGGCCTTTAGTGGATGCCTCAGTGCTTTTTAGAATGGAGAACAAAACACTCATGGGAGGAAATACAAGGTCAAATAGAGGAACAGGGATTGAAGAAAAGATCATTCAGAGGCTGCCTCATCTGGGGATCCACCCCATAAACAGCCACCAAACCCACGCACTATTGCTGATGCCAAGAAGTGTTTACTGGCAGGAACCAGATAGATACCTCCTCTGGGACTCTGCCAGAGTCATACAGATACAGCTGAGCATGTTTGCAGCTAACCATTGGAGTGAACATGGGTACCCCCAATGAAGGTGCTAAAGAAAGGACTGAAGGAGCTGAAAGGGGTTGCAACCTCCTAAGAAGAACAACATTATCAACAACAAAACCCTATATCAGATTTAGGTTTGGTGAAGATCTTTTCCCAATATGTAGGCTGCCATTTTGTCTTTTGCCTTACAGAAGCTTTTCAGATTCATGAGGTCCCATTTATTTTTAGCACTATGCTCCAACCAACTGAGATAACCAGCCAAAGTCCCATTTATTAATTGTTGATCTTAGTCTCTGCACTATTTGTGCTATGTTCCGGAATTTGTCTCCTGTGCCAATGCATTCAAGGTATTCTTCACTTTCTCTTCTTTAGATTTAATGGATCTGGTTTTATGTTAATGTATTTCGTTCACTTAGACTTGAATTTTATACAGGGTAACGGATATGGATCTATTTACATTCTTCTATATGCAGACATGCAGGTAGACCAGCACCATTTGTTAAAAATGCTTTATTTTTTCCATTGTATAATATGGTCTTCTTTATCAAAAATCAAGTGGCTGTAGATAGGTGGGTTTATTTCTTGGTCATCAATTCAATTCCATGGATCAACCTGTCTGTCTTTTTTTATGCCAACACCAAGCAGTTTTTATGACGATTGCTCTGTAATACAGCTTAAAATCATGGGTGGTGATACTTCCAGAAGTTATTTTATTGTACAGTATTATTTTGCCTAGTCTGAATTTTTTTTTTTGTTTTTCAACATAAAGCTGAGAATTATTCTTTCAAGGTCTATAAACAATATAGGTGAAATTTTGATGGGAAGTGCATTGAATCTGTAGATTGCTTTTGTAAGATGGCCATTTTTACTATCTTAATCCTATTGATCCATGAGCATAGGAGATCTTTCCATCTTCTGATATCTTCTTCAATTTCTTCAATGTTCTTGTCATATACATCTTTCACTTGTTGTGTTAGATTTTCAGCAAGATATATTGTTAGTAGCTATTGTGAAGGGTGTTGTTTCCATGATTTCTTTCTTAGCTCATTTATCATTTGTATATAGGAGGGACATTGATTTTTATTTCTATTTTTGGATCCTGCCACATCACTGAAGGTCTTTTTGAGCTGTAGGAGTTTCCTGGTAGATTTTTGGGGGATCACTTAGATATACTAGCATATCATCTGCAAATAGTGATACTTTTATGTATCCCTTTCCATTTTGTAGCCCCTTGATCCCTTTTAGCTGTTTTATTTTTCTAGCAAGAACTTCAAGTACTATACTGAACAGATAACAAGAGACTGGAAAACTTGTATTGTCCCTAGGTTTTATGCAATTGCTTTACATTTTTTCTATTTAATTTGATATTAGGCTTATGCTTGCTGTAAATTGATTGCCATTATTGTATTTATGAATGTGCCTTACAAACCTGATATCTCTCAGACTTTAATATGAAGGACATGTTTGATTTTTGTCAGAGGCTTTTTCAGCATGTATTGAGATGATCTTGGAGGATTTTTCTCTCTCAGTTTGCTTTTATGGTTAATTATGTTGATTTATTTTTGTATATTGGACAATCCCTGCCTCTCTGTTATGAAACCTAATTGATTAGGGTGAACAGTATTTTATTGTGTACTTGGATTTGATATGCAAATATCTTATTGAGTATCTTTACATTAATGTTCATAGGGAATATTGGTCTGCAATGCTCTTTTTTGTTTGAGTCTTTGTGTAGTTAAGTATCAGGGTGACTGTGGTCTCATAAAAGAAATTTAGCAGTGTTCCTTCTGTTTCTATATTGTGGAATCATTTGAAGAGTATTGGTATTAGCTCTTCTTTGAAAATCTGGTAGAATTCTGCACTAAAGCCATCTAGCACTCAGCTTCTTTTAATTGGGAAAATTTTAATGAGTACTTTTATTTCTTTAGGGGTTATTAGCCTATTTAAATTGTTTGCCTGATCTTAACTTTGGTAGGTGGTATCATTCAAGAATAGCATCCATTTCATTAAGATTTTCCAATTTTGTGGAGTACAAGTTTTTGAAGTAAGACATGTTGATTCTATATGTCTCCTTAGTGTCTGTTGTTTTGTGCCCATTTTCATTTCTGATTTTGTTAATTTGTATATTCTCTTTCTGCTTTTTTGTTAGTTTGGCGATGGATTTGTCTATCTTGTTGATTTTTTCAAAGAATAAACTCATGATTTTGTTCATTCTTTGTATTGTTCTCTTTGTTTCTAATTGGTTGGTTTCAGCCTTGACTTTGATTATTTCTTGTCATCTTGGGTGTGCTTGCTTCTTTTTGTTCTTAGGTTTTCAAGTGTTCTGTTAAATTACTAATATGAGAACTCTCCAATCGTTTTATGTAGGCACACAGTGCTATGAACATTTCTCTCAGCACTGCTTTCATTGTGTCCCATAATTTTGGATATGCTGTGCCTTCATTTTTGTTGAATTCTAAAAAGTGTTTGACCTCTTTATTCTTTCTTGATCCAGTGATCATTGAGCCCAGTGAGTTGTTCAGTTTCCATGTGTTTGTAGGCTTTCTGTTTTTTTTTTTTTTTTTCTTTCTCTTTTTCTGTTGTTGTTGGAAGCCAAGCTTTAATCCATGGTGGTCTAAAAAGGTACAGAGGGTTATTTCAGTTTTCTCATATCTGTTGAGATTTGCTCTGTGACTGAATGTATGGTCAATTTTAGAGAAAGTTCTATGAGATGTTGAGATGGGATTGTATTCTTTTGTATCAAGGTGAAATGTTCTGTAGATTATCTGTTAGGTCCATTTGATTCATAACATCTATTAGTTCCATTATTTCTCTGTTTACTTTCAGTCTGGATGACCTGTACACCGGTGAGAGTGGGGTGTTGAAGTTTCACTCTTCTTATTTTTAGTAAAATGCCCCAAAATTCTACAACTCACCAAAATATAATTGTCCTACCCACCAGCATCCTACCCACCAGCATAGAAAGTTGTTCCTCACGTTCCCATAATCTACCTCTTGTTCCTTCTTTCATTTTCCAAAAAAATGAAGAGCATTTTCAAAAAAATAAAGACTTCTAGGCTTTGCCATAACTGGGGTTCATCTAGATGAGGCTGTCTAGGAACAAAAACAGTATGTGCTGTAACATGAAATTTTCTGGGATTTTTTGTTTTTGTTTTTTGAAGAAAAGGGTTATAATGATGTTTTGCTGGGGCAGACAGGTGAAAATATATTTTGCTGAAGCAAACATGTGAAAGAATGTTTTCCCAAATCAGACACAAGTGAGAGGATGTTTTGCTATTGCAAAGAAGTGAAAGCATGCATGATGTTTAGAACGAATATAAATATAACCCCTCAGACTGTGGGACTGAGAACATTGGTTTGCCTTGCTCTGCTTTGCTCTACCTTGCTAGTCTCTGCTGATAAAACACATGTATTGGTTTGCCTTATATTGAGATGCTAAGCTTTATTTGTGGTGACTCCTTTCAAATATCAAGTGTCCTCTCAAATGTCTCCCTCAGCAAAACATCCTCTCACATGACTGCTTTAGCAAACTATCCTCTCATAAGACAGCTTCCAGAAAAACATCGCATGACATATTAGAGTCTCCAAAAAGTCCAGAAATTTCCGCTTCAATATACATGCTCATTATAGTTTTCTTAAATGACGAGATGGTGGTGGATTTTACATTCTTTTCCATAGTTGTCCATATTTTCTATGTTTAACATGTATTACATTTGTAAGCAAAACAAAATTTAAAAAGTTATTCACCAGTTATTGGGGAAAACTTCTAATTAGTTCCCAAGTGATTTACTTCGCTGAAGTTTCAAATATCCTGTATAATTCATTAAAGGCTGAAAGTTCTTCTAATTGGTACCCTATTGCCCATGCAGTGAGGATGACTTTACTATAATGAAATCCCTGAAGTCACTGAACATTAAAAACGGGGCTAGATACATAGAGCCAACACATTGGAGTTTTCTCTGTTTCTGTGTTGTTAATCCATTTTCAAAAGGCAATGTATATTCTCTTGAAAATTATTTTCAAGAGAGCCCCTGATAGCTTGCTTCATCAACATTTTGTCAAAATTAAACAATGGTGTTTGTATCCTGTTTCTTCAAGTACTCACATATAAACATACATATGCTTAAACACAGAAAATATATGCCTGCAAGACATGCATATACAAGACATGTTTAGAATATAATAAACACTTTAGAAAGATCAACCTATAATAAGTAAAGCCTAAGAAATAAAAGGGACAGAGTGTATAAATTTGAGGAAAGGGGAAATTAAACAAATACCTATTTTTCAGATACTCAAGACATTTCTTGGAACCCTGAAATTAAAAAAGTCCAGTTATCCCTTAGTATCTGTGAGAGATTGATTCCAGGGCCTTCTTAGATGCCTAATTTCTCACACTCAAGTCTTTTATATAAAATGGCATATTATTTGCATATAACCTCTCCTCCCAGTAGGATTTTAAGTGATTTCTAGAATATTTTAAATTTATAACACAATGTAAAGTTTATGCAAACAGTTTTTATACTGCATTATTTAGAGAATAATGTTAGGAAAGGGTCTATTTTCTTATTTTAGTACAGGTTTGTTTTTCAAATAATTTCCTTTTGATGTTAGTTATCTCTAAATATTTTGGATGGCCAAGAGCATATAGCACATAAATTTAGATAACCTGTGCTATGATAAATAATCAACCCATAACCAACTCAACTGTGTATTGTTTTCAGTTCTCAAATGTGTTTCTACCATTTGTTCAGCAGTCTTAGCTAATGCTTCTTGAAGTAATTAAATGAGAAGAATTTCCCTTACCTTATTCAAGTGAATAATTGCCCATCACAGGCTATAAAGATTCTGTTGAAACATAACAGCCATGTGGGGCTAAAATAGAATGTCAGCTACTATTTTATTTCTTCCCATTATTAACAGTTATTTGCCTTTTCTTCTCCAGGTATATGTGGATTTTATGTGGATACCACTCCAATTGTCTTCCCAAAAAACTTAAGTTTGACTTAAGTTCCCAGAAAAGACTTAATGGTAGTCAAGTGTGCCAAGCCTAGGCTGTGACATTAGTCTACTCTCAGGAGAAAGTACAGCCCAAAACTTTTCCAAGAAATGGAAAATCCTCACTGCCATTGGGTAGCACCTAGATGCTGGGTTTTGAGATAGATGTGACTCTCCATGAATCTTTCCATGCAATTCTCACTACAATCTAAAGATGTGCTAACAGTTTTACTATATTTATAGTCAATACCAGACTACTTTTAAACAAGGCATCAATAACAACTCCAGGATTGTTTTTTAAAGTCTAGCCTCTGCATTTATTTCTGAGCTTCCTCCCTGTCATAGATTATATTCACTATCTTATCTCACAGACATTTTTTGTCTTGTCCCTGACCTAAGAATATACCTAGATGGGTACCAAGAGTGTATAAATTTGAGGAAAGGGGAAATTAAATGAAAACATATTTTTCAGATATTCAAGACATTTCTTGGAATTCCATTGGTTCCCAGCACCCACATGTTTGATCACAACTGCCTGTAACTCCATTCTCGGAACTTCAAAATCACCCCAACTACCGCCTTTATTACTTTGTGGGGACCTGCATGAATGTGGCAAAATGCATGCCCTGAGGTACAAAAAATACATATAAAATAAAAATAAACCAAAAAATATATACATAATCTTTTCAAAAGAAGTATTTTTTGAACAACTTTATTTTAAAAAAACATAGATAAATGTAAAAATTTTAAGCATTTTTGCATGAAAGTATACAAATATATCTTTGTCAGTACTTTGTTTTTTTTCTTTCTTTTTTTTTTTGTCTTCAAAACAAGATTTATTTTTTTTTAACATGAAAATACATGGAAAATACATTGGTCTCTCATCTGTTACAAATAAGACTCAAATTATTAATCATAACAAGAAGTGTTTCTTGAGATATTTCCATCTACACAAAAGACTAACAGCTTATTATTTTTTTTAAAGATTTTAAACATTTTTTGCTTAAAATTATACATTTTTGTCAGTACTGTTTTTTCAGACATTAAAATAAATTTTACATAAAACCATGTGAATATGTTTTTTAGTCAATACTTGATTTTTTTCAAGGGCTTGACAGTATGCATTGAAAACGTACTAGTTGCAATAAGCGTAAAGTACATGCAAAACAAAACGCAACATGGAAATAGTCAAAGTCTTCTTGTTTTGTGAATATATGTATAGTTTTTGTTTTCTTTATTTCTTGGACTTCATACAGTCTGTGAGTTGTTTCTGGGGGAGTGCAAGCCTCTGGGGTTAGCATCCCACTATCAGTGACTGCATATTATGTCTGTTCTTTTGTGACTGGGTTATCTCACTCAGGATGATCTTCTCTAGATGCAGCCATTCTCTTAAGAATTTGGTTAAGTCATTGTTTCTGGTGGCTGAGTAGTATTCCAAGGTGTATATGTACCACAATTTTTGTATCCATTCGTCTTCTGAAGGACATCTGGGTTCCTTCCAGCTTCTGGCTATTATAAATAGAGCCGCTATGAACATTGTGGTGCATATATCTTTGTTGTGTATTAAAGTGTCTCTGGGGTATAAGCCCAGAAGTGGAATAGCTGGGTCTTCAGGTAGTACTATATCCAATTTTCTGAGGTATCGCCAGACAGATTTCCAGAGTGGTTGTATTAGCTTGCAACCCCACCAAGAGTGAAGAAGTGTTCCTATTTCTCCGCAGCCTCGCCAGCATCTGCTGTCATCTGAGTTTTGGATCTTGGCCAATCTGACTGGTGTGAGGTGGTATCTCAGGGTTGTTTTGATTTGCATTTCCCTGATGGCTAAGGATGTCGAGCACTTCCTCAGATGTTTCTCGGCCATTCGGTGTTCCTCAACTGAAAATGATTTGTTTAGCTCCGTACCCCATTTTTTAATAGGGTTATTTGATTCTCTGGTGTCTAGCTTTTTGAGTTCCTTGTACACCTTGGATATTAGGCCTCTATCTGATGTGGTGTTGGTAAAGATCTTTTCCCATTCTGTTGGTTGCTGTTTTGTTTTCTTGACGATGTCCTTAGCCTTACAGAAACTTTGCAATCTCATTAAGTCCCATTTGTTAATCTTTGACCTTAGAGCTTGAGCCATTGGTGTTTTGTTCAGGAAATTTTCTCCTGTGCCTATGTGTTCTAAGGTTTTCCCTACTTTCTCATCTAATAGTTCCAGTGTATATGGTTTAATGTGGAGATCTTTAATCCACTCACACTTGAGCTATGTACAAGGAGATAAGAACGGGTCTATTTTCATTCTTTTGCATGTTGAGTGCCAGTTGGACCAGCACCATTTGTTAAATAGGCTGTCCTTTTTCCATTGAATGTTTACTGCTCCTTTGTCAAAAATCAGGTGACCATATACATGAGGGCTCATTTCTGGATCTTCTATTTTATTCCATTGATCCACTTGCCTATTTCTGTACCAGTACCATGCAGTTTTCAGCACAATTGCCTTGTAATATAGCTTGAGGTCAGGGATAGTGATTCCTGCAGATGTTTTTTTGTTGTTGAGGATGGATTTCGCTATTCTAGGTCTTTTGTTATTCCATATGAAATTGCACATTGATCTTTCCAATTCCATGAAGAACTGGGTTGGAATTTTGATGGGGATTGCATTGAATCTGTAGATTGCTTTTGGTAGGATGGCCATTTTTAAGATGTTGATCTTTCCAATCCATGAGCATGGGAGATCTTTCCATTTTCTAAGATCCTCCTCAATTTCTTTCTTTAGAGGTTTGAAGTTCTTGTCATACAGGTCCTTCACTTGCTTAGTTAGAGTCACACCAAGGTATTTCATAGTTTTTGTAACAATTGTGAAGGGTACCTTTTCCCTAATTTCTTTCTCCACATGTTTGTCCTTTGAGTATAGGAAGGCTACTGATTTGTTTGAGTTAATTTTGTATCCGGCCACTTTGCTGAACTTGTTTATCAGCTGTAGGAGTTCTCTGGTGGAATTTTTGGGGTCACTCAAGTACACTATCATGTCATCGGCAAAGAGTGATGTTTTTATCTCTTCCTTTCCGATTTGTATCCCCTTGATCTCCTTTTGCTGTCTAATTGCTCCAGCCAGGACTTCCAGTACTATGTTGAATAGGTAGGGAGAGAGTGGGCAGCCTTGTCGAGTCCCTGATTTTAGTGGGATTGCTTCAAGTTTCTCGCCATTAAGTTTGATGTTGGCTGTTGGTTTGCTGTATATTGCTTTTATTATGTTTAAATATGGGCCTTGGATTCCTGTTCTTTCCAGGACTTTTAACATGAAGGGGTGTTGGATTTTGTCGAATGCTTTCTCAGCATCTAGTGAGATGACCATGTGATTTTGGTCTTTAAGTTTGTTTATATGGTGGATTACATTGATGGATTTCCTTATGTTAAACCATCCCTGCATCCCAGGGATGAAGCCTACTTGGTCATGATGAATGATGGTTTTGATGTGTTCTTGGATTCGGTTTGCAAGGATTTTGTTGAGTATTTTTGCATCAATGTTCATAAGTGAGATTGGTCTGAAGTTCTCTTTCCTTGTAGGGTCTTTGTGTGGCTTAGGTACGAGGGTTATTGTAGCCTCAAAAAATGAGTTGGGTAATATTCCATCTGATTCTATCTTTTGGAATAGCTTGGCGAATATTGGTGTTATATCCCCAATAAATGTCTGATAAAATTCTGCACTGAACCCGTCTGGACCTGGGCTTTTTTTGGTTGGGAGGATTTTGATGACTTCTTCTATTTCTTTAGGTGTTATAGGGTTATTTAGATGGTTTATTTGGTCCTGGTTCAACTTTGGGACCTTGTATCTGTCTAGGAATTCGTCCATTTTCTCCAGATTTTCCAATTTTGTGGAGTATAAGTTTTTGTAGTAGGATCTGATGATTTCTTGAATTTCCTCAGTTTCAGTTGTTATGTCACCACTTTCCTTTCTGATTTTGTTAATTTGGATACTCTCTCTTTGCCCTTTAGTTAGTCTGGCTAGGGGTTTATCAATCTTGTTGATTTTCTCAAAGAACCAACTCTTTGTTTTGTTGATTTTTTCAATGGTTTTTTTTGTTTCTATTTGGTCTATTTCTGCCCTAATTTTGATTATTTCTTGCCGTCTACTCTTTTTGGGTATATCTGCTTCCTTTTGTTCTAGTGCTTTTAGCTGTGCTGTCAGGTTGCTGATGTGAGCTCTCTCCAGTTTCTTCTTGGAAGCACGTAGGGCAATGAGTTTTCCTCTCAATACTTCTTTCATTGCATCCCATAGGTTTGGGTATGTTGTGTTTTCGTTTTCGTTGAATTCTAGAAAATCCTTAATTTCTTTCTTTATTTCTTCTTTGACCCTGCTATCCTTTAACAGAGTGTTGTTTAGTTTCTATGTGTATGTGGGCATTTTGTTGTCTTTGTTGTTGTTAAAGACCAGCCGTAGACCATGGTGATCTGAGAGGATGCATGGGAGTATTTCAATCTTCTTATATCGATGAAGGCTCGTTCTGTGTCCAAATATGTGGTCAATTTTCGAGAAGGTGCCATGGGGTGGTGAGAAGAAGGTGTATTCTTTTACTTTAGGATAGTATGTTCTGTATATATCTATTAATTCTAGTTGGTTCAAAGTCTCTGCTAGTTTTGCAGTGTCCTTGTTCAGTTTCTGTTTCCCTGATCTGTCCATTGGTCAGAGTGGGGTGTTAAAGTCTCCCACTATTATTGTGTGGGGTGAAATGTATTTTTTGAGCTTTAGTAGAGTTTCTTTTATGAATGTGGGTGATTTTTTATTTGGAGCATATATGTTAAGGATTGAGAGTTCCTCCTGACAGATTTCCCCGGTAATGAGTAAAAAGTATCCTTCTTTATCTTTTTTGATAACTTTTGGTTGGAAATTTACTTTATTCGATATTAGAATAGCCACTCCAGCTTGCTTCTTGGAGCTGTTTGCTTGGAAGTTTTTTTCCCACCCTTTTACTCTGAGATAGTGTCTGTCTCTGTCTCTGAGATGAGTTTCCTGTATGCAGCAAAAGGCTGGATTTTGTTTATGTATCCAGTCTGATAGTCTATGTCTCTTTATTGGGGAGTTGAGACCATTTATGTTAATAGATATCAAGGAATAATTGTTTCTGTTTCCTGCCATTTTTGCTTTTTTGGGTTGAGTTGTGTCTGTGTTTTTTTCTTTAGTTTTCTTGTTTAGGAGTTTTCTTGTTTTTACTAGGCTGTATTTTCCCTCCTTGTATTGGGTTTTCCACCTATAATTCGTTGTAGTGCTGGGTTTGTGGTCAGATATTGTGTGAAATTTGATTTGTCTTGAAATATCTTTGTCTCTCCATTGATGGTGATTGATAGTTTTGCTGGGTATAGCAGCTTGGGCTGGCACTTGTGCTCTCTTAAGGAGTGCATGATGTCTGTCCAGGCTCTTCTAGCTTTCATAGTCTCTGTTGAGAAATCGGGTGTGAGTCTGATTGGTCTGCCTTTATATGTTACCTGACCTTTTTCCCTTACTGCTTTTAGTATTCTTTCTTTACTTTGGGCACTTGATGTTTTTACTATTATGTGTCGGGAGGTATTTCTTTTCTGGTCCAACCTATTTGGAGTTCTGAAGGCTTCTTTTATGCTCGTGGTCATCTCATTCTTGAGGGTAGGGAAGTTTTCTTCTATGATTTTGTTGAAGATATTTACTGTGCCTCTTAGTTGATACTCTTCTCCCTCTTCTATTCCTATTATCCTTAGGTTCGGTCTTCTCATTGTGTCTTGTATTTCCTGGACATTTTGGGTTAGGAGCTTTTTGTTTTTTGCATCTTCTCTGGCTGTTTTGTCTATGTTTGCAATGTTGTCTTCTGCCCCCGAGATTCTCTCCTCGATCTCTTGTAATCTGTTGGAAATGCTTGCTTCTGTGACTCCTGATTTCTTTTTTTGGTGTTCTGACTCTAGGGTTATCTCTTTTAGCGCTTTCTTTATTGTGTCAATTTCTGTTTTAATTTCCCTCTTCCATTCCTTTATTTCTTTGGTTCTGTTTTCCTCTCGTTCTTTGAGTTCTTTGAGTGTTTTTCTTGTTTCTTCTTTAAAAGCTTCTGAATCTTTTTGCTTTTCCTCCCTTTCTTGTTTAAGTAACTCTATCAGCGTCTTGAGGCATGTTTTCAGGTCTGTGTCTTCTTTCTCTGGAGTGTTTGGAATTCCTATGTTTGCTACTATCGGAGAGCTGGGTTCTGGTGTTGCTAGATTGTCTTGGTTTCCTTGGGATATACTCTTTCTCTTTCCTCTTGCCATTTTGTTGTCAGTGATATGTTCTTGCCTTTCCCTTGTATCTGGTCTGTGTCCCTGGTACACTTTCCGTGTGCACTCCTCAGAGATCTCTCTACTCCCCAGCAGCCCAGGTTCCGGGTGGCAGCTGGGACAGGCTCTGCTCTGCGTCCTGAAGTCGCCCCCGGGTGGGAACAGACGTTCCTAAGATTTGTTCCTGGTCACAGATGCTCAGCCTCTCCGAGCCACCTTTCCGGCTGGCTGTTGGGCCAGGCCCTGCTCTGTGTCCTGAAGTCGTCTCCGGGTGGGAACAGAAGTTCCTAAGATCTGTTCCCGGTCACTGGATCGGGGAGGACAGGGCAGGTCAGGGCAGGGGGTGCCCTTTCCGTGTGCACTCCGCAGAGATCCCTCTGCTCCCCCGCAGCCTAGGTCTCCCACTCACCAGTTGCTCAGCCTGTACGAGCCGCCTTTCAGGCTGGTGGTTGGGCCAGGCTCTGCTCTGCATCCTGAAGTCCTCTCCGGGTGGGAACAGAAGTTCCTAAGATCTGTTCCCAGTCACAGTTGCTCAGCCTGTACGAGCCGCCTTTCCGGCTGGTGGTTGGGCCAGGCTCTGCTCTGCCTCTTTCTTTTTTTTTAAACAACTTTATTTTACAAAACAAAGATAAATGTACAGATTTTAAACATTTTTTGCTTAAAATTATACATTTTTGTCAGTAGTTTTTTTTCAGATTTTAACATATTTTTTATATAAAACTATATGAATATATTTTTTAGTCAGTACTTGATTTTTTTCAAGGTTTGGTTGTATGCCTTGAAAACTTAATGGTTACAATGAGCTAAAGTACATGTAAAACAAAATGTAACATGGAAATAGTTAAAGTTTTCTTGTTTTGTAAATTTTTTTTTGTTTTGTTTTGTTTTCTTTATTTCTTGGACTTTATACAGTCTGTGAGTTGTTTCTGGGGGAGTGCAAGCCTCTGGGGTTAGCATCCCACTATCAGTGACTGAATATTATGACTGTTCTTTTGTGACTGGGTTATCTCACTCAAGATGATATTCTCTAGATGCAGCCATTTTCTTAAGAATTTGGTCAAGTCATTGTTTCTGGTAGCTGAGTAGTACTCCATTGTGTATATGTACCACAATTTTGGTATCCATTCATCTTCTGAAGGACATCTGGGTTCCTTCCAGCTTCTGGCTATTATAGAGCCGCTATGAACATTGTGGTGCATATATCTTTGTTGTGTATTAAAGTGTCTCTGGGGTATATGCCCAGAAGTGGAATAGCTGGGTCTTCAGGTAGTACTATATCCAATTTTCTGAGGTATCGCCAGACAGATTTCCAGAGTGGTTGTATTAGCTTGCAACCCCACCAACAGTGGAGAAGTGTTCCTCTTTCTCCACAGCCTCGCCAGCATCTGCTGTCATCTGAGTTTTGGATCTTGGCCAATCTGACTGGTGTCAAAAGAAGTATTTATTTGCCATTATATATATATATATATATATATATATATATATTTAATTTATTGCATTGTTCGTCATATGTATGATTAAAAGAAGACATAATTTTTTCTTCTCATTGGTGAAGATTTTTATAATTGAACAACTTTATTTAAAAAAACAAAGATAAATGTACAGATTTTGAGGGGACACAGGCCTGGTGAGACTGGGCTGCAAGTAGCCAGGGAGCAGAGAGAGGTCTGTGCAAAGTGCACAGAATGTGTGCCCCCCCCCCGATCCCGATTGGTTCAAGGGAGCAGGAACACTGCCTGGGGGTATCTGTTTCCACCTGGCAGGCATGTGCATGCAGAATAGGGGCGCACGCCTTCTGCCACCGGGAACATCAAAGATCCAGGGACAAAGGCCAGGTACACTAGAGAGATAAAAACCAATCACTGAAAACATATCTGAGACATGTTTGTCTCAGACAATGTCATTTTGTTATAGGTGTTCATAGGACAAAAGGTTATTTAAGAAATATTTTTACTCTGGTTTTTAAGATACTTTAAAAAACATTCTTAGATCTGCTTTAAAATAAATAAATGAATAAATAAACAAAACACCTAGTGGCAGAGAGTTATTTCAACCCTGCACTGCTAATAAATGAGTATTAACATGGCCAAAAATAGAAACTTGAACATAAGCAGTTGGATTATTGTTATGAGATATATAGTTGTGAGCTATGTCGTGGGTATTACAGATTATTCTATTTGCTGTGGTGGGTTTGCTCAGGAACCTGTCCTTAAAGAAGAGACTCACCATTTCCACCAGGCATCTCTCCCTTTTTGGAGTTTGTAATTCAGTCTTACATTCCTAGTGACATTTGGGTTTTCCTTGGGTTATGTTTCATGAAAATCTGTGGGTAGGGTCTCTTTCAACTTAAGCCTAATTTTTTTAACAGTCTCCTTAATAATCTGCACTAATATCTCTGATTTTATCTACCTATAATTGAAAAATAATACTACCTTCTAGGTTACTTGTGCAAAAGGTGTGTCTGATTGTACTTGTTTAGAATCTCTTTTAAAACCAACTCATTAGATTGAAGATATATTTTCTAATTACAGGTCGGTTGGGTTAGTGATGTCTCAAGTGAGCACACATGCTCTAAGGGAACTTTGTTTTCACTTTTTTTTTAGTGGTTTGTAACACTCTGGTCTTCCTTTCAGATCATGCATGTAAATGGGGAGACATTTAATGTGCTCAACTGGAAACAGGTGCTCAGCCCTTAGGTTAATAAGGACATGACTGTGTGTTCATAATGACTGGCCCTCGGCACCTCCAAGGCTTACTCTCTGTCCTCTCTCTCTTTTTCTTTCTTTCTAGTATGCCTGTAGCGCAGTGGCAATGTATTCACTGTCTTAATTTGCAGTGCTCAGGAATGGGGTGTTTTTTGAAGGTGCTTAGCTAGGTTTACCTCTTTAATAGATGGAGCAACTCAGCTAACACTACATTCTAGTTCTCCAGGCTCTGGTTAAAGCCTTTGTCTCCCCTTGTCAGAAATGGCAGCCTCTGTATTGCCAAGTGGCAATTTACTGCTGCTTTCAAGCATCCACCACTGATGGGATTTGTTAGAGAAGACCCAAAGGGTAAATTTTAAATATCTGCTGAAACCTTAACTGCTTTCAGTACCTCCCGTCCACATTAACCTTACAAAGGAAAACTAATGGTAGGGTGAATGCTTCTTTTTCTAAGGGAGTGAGAATCCCCCACAAACACCTTACCCCAGGCTGGCCTCAAACTTGCTACATGGCTCATCTTAACCTCATGTTTTGTTATGTCTCTTCAAAATAGTTTTTTTTTTTTTTTTTTTTTTTTTTTTTTTTTTTTTTTTTTTTTTTGGTCTTCGATGCTTATATATGGTACTAGTTCAAAATAGCATTTTCTTCCACATAAAAATCAGTGGAATTTGAGGTTATAATCTAGAAGGACTTTTGATAAATATAACCAGCTGATCTTGACTATTTTTGGGGCCTGGTTTCACTTTGTAGTCTGGCTGGGAGTCCTCCTTCCCCCTCACTCACACACTGCTGGGATTAATGCCACCATAAAAGGTGACACTTTTTTACATGGGCTTTTTAAATTTTTAATGTCCACAAACATGTAGGTGGCAGGTTGGAGAGGAAATAGTGTGAACAAAACTCAGGCTTAGGGGCCCCTGCCAGAGCAGACTTGAAGCAACAGAAAGCTTTGTTGCTGCTGTGGAATCAGTACCCGTTTGGAAAGTTCTCTTTCCTGGGAGCTCCAGAAGCCACACTAGAAACATTCCCACCTGTGACTGGGTAGGAAACAGTGGAGGCCAGGCACGTCGTGGTGTGTGGATGGAGGTCAGAAGCAAGCAGTACACACTTCTTAACAAAGGGGAGGGGAAGTTAAAGCCACTGGTTGCTCTTGAGGGTAGAATATTGACATTTTCTCACTGGAAGAAGTTGCTGAGAGTTACTTGAAGATGGGGAGTTGTTTTGTTTTTGAGTATTGTGATGTCAAGCTGCCAATGGCCACATTACTATTTGAACCTCCTTTTCCCTTTGTCTTAGAAGAGAAAATACATGATTCTGAATATCAAATCCATAGATTATACTTTTGTTCAAAGCCTGATTCACAGTGGTGTGATTGTACTAAACACTAGGAGGATCCCATATGCCTACTTGTTGCCATGCCAATGACCAATGAGCTGGTAACATCTGAGCATGCTCTGTGGCTGTAGAGCATCACAGTTGTGCAGACACTTTGTATATTGGGTGAGGGGGTTTTCTAGATTCTGAGGGGGTAATTGCTTTGGGGGATCGGGGTTTTTTCAGTTTGGGGTTATTTTTTTGGTTTGGTTTGGTCTTTTTTTTTTCTGGTTTTGTTTTGATATTTTATGGAGGGTTGGGGAAGTATAGTACTCAGTTATACCCTAAAAATAGCATGTATAAAACCCTGAAGTGTGATTTGGGTATGTGTGAGTGTGTGTTTGTAAATGTCTGGCAATTAAACCCTTGTCTTCTGGAAATTGATGATTCCCCCCCCTTTCCTCTGGAAGTATTTGTTACAAGATTTGTAAATAAGAGCTCTAGATAGTCCATGTACCATGAGCATATTGCAGCAAACCTTACATGCTTCATTCCTGCAAGGCATAAGACTTTGCCAGGTTGCTCAGCCTCCATGATCAGTTTGCCTTGAATCATCTTTTAGACTTACTTTGCCAGTTCTAAAGCCTCCTGGTCTTCCTTGATTTTAGTCTCCAATCTTAAGCTGGCCTGTCTTAGGCCATGTGCTGAGAGCCTGGCATCCTTTTCTTCATACTGTGGTGTGGCTTGATACATGATTAGACAAGAGGGTTGAGCATTCTTGCAATACCTTAGCAGTGCTAAAATCTGCAGCATGGTACTAAGGAAGCTAAAGTTTGAATGTAACCACTTTATTTAAGGTCTTTTTTTCCCCCTTTAATTTAAACCGAGTTGAAGTGAACATGATTTTGTTGATCATGTTCATGAATTATAGATGCAGCATGCATTTGGTAGACTTGTGATGGTCTGATGGGATACTTCATCTCATACATTTACATATCCTGGTCTGTACGCGTTTGCATAAACAACAACAACAACAAACTCCTGCCTTGCTCCGACTGAAAGATTTCCAGGACTGCTGTCTGCTCCTGAACTTTGTTTTAAGTATGTGTATCCTTTGCTTGTATTTTGTATTAAGAAATAAGGAAAAGAACCCCTTATTGTTGAGCATGTTGGTATTGTCCCCTTTATTTTTTTTTTCCTCTTGGGGACATATGAAGCAAGTTATTCAATTTCTGTATCCTTTTCTTTTGTAAACCTTTTGGTTTGTTTTGTTTCAAAACCGCTCTATAAAAGGGCTTTTTTAACCCCCTCCCCCCAAAAATGGATTATGTTAGTGTCTAATGGCCAAGGCTTATTTGTTAGCTCCTTGAGAAGAGGGACCTTGTCTTCAACTTTTCTATTTCCAGTGTTGAATCCAGTGCCCAGAAAAATGAGAGCTCATTCATTCAAATTATATATTTTTCCAAGTGTATGCTAGAGGAACTTATGGCATCCATAACATGTAATTCAGTCTGTGGGGTGGGAATGGAATCAACAAATACTCTTTCATAATCAGTACACCTAACCTTTGTCACTGGACTATGAATACAGAATAGGCAATGTTTCAATCAATCAGAAAGGTTATTAAAAATTGTAGAGGCAGAAGAGATAGCTTAATTAATAAAGTGCATGAGTACAGGGACCTGAATTTTAAGATTCCAAACGTATTGATACGTGCTTGTAGCTCCAGAACCGGAGAGATAGACTGGATCACTAGGGCTCCTTGGACATTCAGCCTAGCTGGCTACTTTTTCTCAAAAAATAAAATAAAGTAAAATAAAATAGGCAGCACATGAGGAATATGAAATGAGAATACCGAGGTTTTTCTCTGGCCTCTACATGCACATAAATGCATGTAGTCACATACACCCACACCCACATACATGCACTTTACCTTGCATGTATCCACACAAACACATGTATCTTTACACAAACAAACACACATGCAAGCACAACACAGAAAGAGAAGTTTACAATCAGTTAACATCTGAATACATCCCTGTTCCAAAGCTCATGGGATTTCATAGTTCAGCTAAATAACTATTTCTTAGGTACCCACTATGGTCTAGATGCTAGGATGATAGAAATTAATAATAGCTTTCACCTTCAAGGAGCCCTTGGGAAGGTAATAGAGTCACACAAATAATAACAGCACTAAAAATCTGTAAGCACATGTGGTCACAAAGAAGGGACACCTCCTTTAGCTGCTAGGTCAGTTATGGGCAGCTTGCACGGCTTTAAAATCAGGTTGGCCCTTTACTAAGATGTGAGCAATGAAGCATCATTTAGCCCAGAGATAAAGGAAAGAAATCCAATACTGAGGTGCCCTAGGGAGGATAGTGGGGAAGTTGAGGGTGGATCATATTGTAGGCAGATTGCAGTTCCTCAATACTTCCATTGGTAATATTAGTGCTGCTGCTTTTCATTGTTGCTAAAGCAATGTCTACACCATCATTTGGTGGCACAGAAATTCAGCTTCTGTGCTGCTTATTTATTCCAAATTCTTCACTTTATCTAGTTTTGATCTGGAAGTTTCTTATATTTATATTCTCCTTGGTTATTCAGCCAGAGAAGCTTTATGTAGGTCAATTTGTCACCTTGATTATCAGTGTTCATATCTCTGGCTATGTTCTTGGTGATGGATGAAATTGTCTATGGTGGGGAACAGAAAATCATCTAAAAATGAAGAATAGTCTAGTGAATCTCTAAGCCATAGAAAATTCTGAAACATTTTCCATACCTAAAATAAAAATTTTAAGATTCCTTTCATCTTTCCAAATTCAGAAAGGTGAGCAGTAAATTCCACATGTACTAAGAACCACGGAAAAGTCTCAAACAAAAGCGTAGGCATACAAAGTGTTCAGTGAGATAGCTGAATTGTTTGAAAAGGGCCTGGTTACTGTTGTTGGGTTGTGTCTTCCCTTTCAACTTGTCTTGGACTGGGCTGCCACCTTATTGGTTGTGGTTCACCAG
This sequence comes from Micromys minutus, assembly GCF_963924665.1. Classification (NCBI taxonomy): domain Eukaryota; kingdom Metazoa; phylum Chordata; class Mammalia; order Rodentia; family Muridae; genus Micromys; species Micromys minutus. Next base: position 127,244,711 of record NC_137970.1, on the reverse strand, counting down.
AAATCTTCTGAGGGCACCTTTGACTTCCTTGTTCCTCAAGCTATAGATCATAGGATAAAGCATTGGGGTTATATTAGTATAGATTAAGGACACAATTTTGTCCTGTTCTGGGGTGTAGCAGGACTTGGGACGAATGTAGATGAATATTGCACAGCCATAGTGCATAACAGAGACCAGCAGGTGGCCAGCACAGGTAGAAAAAGCTTTGCTCCTGCCTTCTGCTGAATGGATTCTGAGGATGGCAGCAATAATGAATCCATAGGAAAACAGGATCAACAAGAAGGGAATCAGCAGAATTAACGTGCATACAAGGAAGACTGCAATTTCATTTGCCTGAGTATCAGAGCAGGCTAAGAATAGAACAGCAGGAATGTCACAGAAGAAATGGTTGATGACATGAGACTGACAGAAGGGCAGGAGGAATATCAGCGTGGTAAGAGTAAGTGAAAGTGTGAAACCACTGATGCATGCCAGAGCCAGCATCTGCAAACAGAGTTCCCGGGTGATGATGAGTGTGTAACGCAGGGGGTTACAGATGGCCACAAAACGGTCATATGCCATTGCAGCAAGAAGGAAACATTCTGCTCCACCCAGAGCAATGAAAAGGTGCATTTGCAGAGCACATCCCAGGAAGGGCATTCGATGGTTTCTGGACAGAAAATTGGCCAACATGTTAGGGACAATAACTAATATGTAGCAAATTTCAATGGCAGATAGGTTCCGAAGGAAGAAATACATAGGTGTCTGGAGGCAGGTGTCAATAAGAGTGATGAGCACAATAGTTGTATGGCCTGCTAGAGTGATGAGATGCATAATTAGAAAGAGTCCAAAAAAGAGGATCTGTAGTTCAGCCAGGTCCCCAAAGCCTAAAATAATAAATTCAGAACTTAAGGTGTGGTTTGTCTTCAATGGCTCCATCTTTTATTCTCCTTTGTAGAACTATTATACTGGAAAGGAGATTTTTCTAGCATTTTTTTTTTTTTATCCATGAGAAATACTAGAGCCCTGTTCACAGATGAGAATTTAGTCTGGCCTTCCAGGCATATTCCTTGCTCTCATTCTAGAATTTCAGAATTCTAACCTTTCTTGGTATAGAATAAAAGACTGCTTGTATGAAAGTACTTTAATTCATCTGTTGAGTTATGAAGCTCAACTGGCACACACAGCCTCTAAACACAAAGTTGTTTTTGCTAGATCTTAATGCAATGCTTCTAAGAGAAATGTTGTACATTTTGAAGAGTTGGCCGAAGTAGGATCAGAAGCTGAGCTGGACATATTAAGTAAGATTTAAATGGAGATTAGGCCTGGAAGGTTACGGCTTGGAAGTGATGTAAAGAATCCTGTAGGAAGTAAGGTGTAATTAGCTAACCTTAGGTACTTTAAAATTTTTATATTACTTAAATCGTTATCTCTTTATTACCACCTCCAACCCCCCAGGATTTCAGCAGTCAATGGGTTGTGAACAGGATGCCAGAGAGGAAAGCCACATAACTTACAGTAGCTGCTTTCTCTCCTATGCTTTAACAATTCGTGGACATCCCAACTTGGTTGAATTAGTCCTTTCTCTATGCTCCCACACCTCTCCAGGCTTCCATAACCATGTGGTCCACCACTGACTTCTAGATTCTTTGATTATTCTTCTTTCTGTATTACCCATCTATGCGTTCCAGAATGGCAAGAATGGTGTTCCATTCTGCTTCTCAAATAATGACTGGCACATATTAGGAGCATCAAAATATCATGTAAGCCCATTAACCTTTTGAGTTTCTGAATAAATATCAATTTCTCGTTTTTGCATGTTCCACAGTTCCATGTCACATAATAGGAGCAGAGAAAGTGTATAGGACAGAACTGGAATAGACTCAGGGGCAGTGGATGGTTAAATGAACAATGTCTTGTCTGATGTGTTTCCTGGACTTCAGAGAAATTTACTTTCTCCTTGCCTTGATCCGAAATAGAAACAAAAAGCTTTATTGTCACTCTCTGATTTCTTCCTATGCTACCTTCCATCACAGGGATGAGAAAAGGGGAAGATTTCCAAGGAATCTAGGTATTCAGAAAAATCAAAAATCAATAAGAGGTAATGGAGAGGCGGCTCAGAGATTAAGAGCACTTGTTGTTTTTGCAGAGAACCCAGGTTTCATTCTTAGCACCCACATGGCAACTCATAACCATCCATAACTCAAGTACCATGAGATATAGCACTGTTTTCTGGCCTCAGTGGACACCAGGCATGTATATGGTATGTGTATATACATGCAGACAAAATACCCATGCACATAAAACAAAATCAATAAATCTAATCTTAAAATGTTTAAGCAGTAAGGAGTTTGTGAGAGTTGAATTGGTACTTAAAGAGTTCATTTGGGGGAATGTGACATTTCTGGGGCTCAAAGTATCACCAGTGAAATAAGAACATTGATTTTGATTGCAACCACTTATACTCCATATTGAGTAGTATTTTGATGTGTATTTAACCAACAGGTGCATGAGACAGAGCAACATGCCAACTTTTTACTTCAAAATAGAGTACCGCAGCCTTCTTCCCTGAGTGACCCCCCTCCTTGAGCCTGCTCCTGTTACTGGCCCTGAGACAGATATTACAAAAAGCCCTTGCTCAAACTTCTGTATCCTAATGGAGCCCATCCTAGTACAAGCTTCCCCCTTCAGCCATCTCCTCCACCTGTAGTTACAAAAGCCCTGAAGAAGAGACTGGCAGAGGCCAAGGTGAACAGCCCATTTCCCCAATAGGAACCCCAAATATCATGAACTTAACCTCCTTAATATGACTCAGCCCACCCTCTCACCTTCTGTATGCTCAGCCTCCCCACAGCCTCTTCATTAACCCTTGATAACTCTGAATAAGATTGTGCTTCTGAGTGTCTGAATTTTTTGTTTATTTGTTTAGTTTTGTTTAGTTTTGTTTTGGTTTTTGGATGCATACCCTTGGCTTTAGCTTTGCCACACTTTACACTTTTCTACTCTTTACTCTCATGTCAGTGTAAAGAGATATGGGAATCTTACTTTCATTAGGCCACAACCTTGAAAAATAATAAAACCACAAAAATTCTAAAAATAGAAATCACATGTGATCGAAGTATTTTAAAGTAATGAGTCAATTAAAATGTCCTCTCCTTTTCTCCCTCTCTTTTACTCTCCAAGACAGACCATTCTTAGTGAGAGATACTCCCTTTTGTTTTGTTTTGTGCATACAAATACCCATTTCTCAGGTCATGATTACATGCATCTGTAGCCTGAGTACTTGGAAAGCTTTAGGGAGCATGATCTGGATTTCAAAGCCAGCATGAGCTGTATAGTGTTTTCTAGGCTAGATTGGGATACATGAGATTCTGTCTACACACACACACACACACACACACACACACAAAGAGAGAGAGAGAGAGAGAGAGAGAGAGAGAGAGATACAGCACATCCTGACAAATATATACATTGTCATACATTATATATATATAATAAGTGAGATCATGGTATGCATACTGACTGATCATATTGTGATAATATGACCATTAATAATATGTCTGAGAGGTTATTTTAGTACATAATAGTTTCTTCATTTTTCTAGTTACTGCATCATATATTTTGAGTGAATTGAAAATTAATGAACTATAATTTATTAAAATTGCATATTAGCAACACATAGTAGACAATGTACAAACAAAAATGTAATAACAATAAATTAAGAGCTAATCAGTCTCTTATTACTTTGACATTTAAGTGGTTTTGTTTACACTTGATATAAGTGGTTCCTTATTATTCTTGATTCTACAAAGCACATTCCAGGGCACAGAGCAGTTGCCAGACTGTGAAAACTTCCAGGGTATCTTCCCCTAATATTTTGTCACATTCTTGATCACCCCTAGAGAAGAGGCCTAGGTTACCTGGGGAGAGTCAGATGTGTGTTTGACCGGAGGAGCAGCCTTGTTGAATATCTTCCTGTTACCATCTTCTGTTGTGAAACCTGAAAAGAACAAAGAGTTCATGCTCTAAGAGCACTGGAGAAAACAAATGGCTCTGACCTGGAAGCACAGCTCCCCAGAGCCCAGACAGTAGCTTTCTAGGCTGTTAGTCTGGAACATAGAGAGAAGTCCTCAGAAGTATAGCTGATGTCTGTAGAAGAATGTGTCATCTTAGGAAGAGCATGTCTTTACAATAGGTGCCCTGGTTTGTATCTTGCTTTAAGTAGCAGTGAAGGTAGAATGAAGAAAATCCTAGGAGAGGTCAGAAAGGAGGCTGTACTGGGATCCATTCACCAAGGGGACTGCTTTCCCCAGGTCACACAGCTAGCTGAACCCAAACTCAAACCTCAATGGCTATTATTTCATTTACAAACCTCCAATATACTACAGCTATTGGCAATGTTATTTATAAGTCATATCTGCTGAAACTGCAGCCACTGTTATTCAATGATCATAGTGTGAACAGAACTTATTTGAAGAGAAGCTAAAAAAATAAAATAAAAACATAAGATTTGGCTTAGGCCAAAAATGGACAATGAAGCTTGAGATTAATATCCCGCTAAGTATTTACTTCTACTCTGCTGAATTTCATGGCTCTCTATAATTGATAGGAAGGGCAAAGGGCTCTCAAATCGTCCATTTTTAATCTATTTTTTTTTCAGTTGCCAGAACTACATCAATCATTACAGAGTGTAGGTAATAGGAACTACAGAACCTTGACAATGGCATAATGGAGCTGCCTAACAAACATTCTGGGGTTAGGGGACAGCAGTCTTGGGTTCTGGACAATATCAGGGAGTGGCCCCCTGTGTACATCATAAAACAAGAAACATGGAACCTAACACTCCTTATGAACTTAGGTTTTAAGTATAAACTTAACACTTTGAAAGTAAGGGACCTCAAATGACATATCGATACTGAGGTTGCTGCCTTTGCAAATTGCTAGGTGATTTGAAACAGTGAAAGTGAATCCCAGAGAATTAGAATATAAAGTTTACCATGAACTTTCTGCCCTTGCACTAGATTTATAGGGAAAAGGCATGGCTTGGACATGCAGAATGATGCAAGTGACCTTGCAGACCATATGTGCCATAAAAATGTTCCACATGCAACCACATCATTGGTACCAAGAACCATGCATCAGTCCAGATGAATGTGCCTTAAATTAACAAGGTTGCAGACAAGTTAAGTAGCCAGTTTACAAATTATGCTATCAGTGAGGCCATTCACAGGATAAATACAACAGATGATTCTGTTATATGATTGGTAAAGATTGAAAGCATAGTATCAAAGAATTTCCGATTGGAGGTAATTATGGATGAAGAATGTTTGTCATAAACTATGAAAAAGAGTAAAAACTTCATCGGGAGTCAGTGAATGAACATGGATAGTGGTTTAAATTTTAGAGCTCTGGCCCCACAAACCATCCAGAGCTCCCCTCCATCTGAGGCTGAAAAGAGGTTAGAATTATGACTTCAATCTCTTTCAAATTTTCCTAATAAGATTAATAGATTAATGGATACAATTGGACCCCCCTTTTTTTATAATGTCATTGCTCTTCCTTAGACCTTCACATTTCTTTCATTTTGAATGTTATTTTCATCCCAGGGCAATCCATGGTAGAAAAGAATTCATAGTAGGAACAATTTAACATACTGGATTTTACTATTAAAAAGTTCTAGTAATTGATGTGTGGTTTTGTAGAAACTTTTGTGAGATATATTGGCAATGGTAGATAAAGATAATCTGAGTTGAGGAAACAGAATAAAAATAAATTTTTGCCTATGAATGTACCACACACTTTAATAGTTAGGCACAGTAAATTGAGAAATATTAAAATCTATCAACTTTTTGAGAATATATATAAAATCACTCCTCAGTTGGTTGTAGGGTTGGTGAATGGTGAAGAACTTTTTTCTAATCTGTAGGCTGCCATCATATTCTGTTGATGGTGTCCTTTGCCTTACAGAAGCTTTTCAAGTTTATGGGGTCCCTTTTACTAATTATTGGTCTTAGTGCTTGAGCTGTTGGTCTTCTGACTCATTCAAGGTTATTCCCCACTTGCCCTTCTACAAAATTTAATGTATCAGGTTTTATGTTGAGGTCCTTGCTGCACTTGGACTTGAGTTTTGTGCAAGGTGATAGATATGGATCTATTTGCATTCTTTTACATGTAGACATCCAGGTAGACCAGCACCATCTGTTGATGTTTTCTTTTTTCCATTGTATAATTTCTGGCTCCTTGTATAATTGAAAATCAAGTGGCTGTAGATAGGTGGGTTTATTTCTTGGTCATCAATTCAATTCCATGGATCAACCTGTCTGTCTTTTTTTATGCCAACACCAAGCAGTTTTTATGACGATTGCTCTGTAATACAGCTTAAAATCATGAGTGGTGATACTTCCAGAAGTTATTTTATTGTACAGTATTATTTTGCCTAGTCTGAATTTTTCTTTTGTTTTTCAACATAAAGCTGAGAATTATTCTTTCAAGGTCTATAAACAATATAGGTGAAATTTTGATGGGAAGTGCATTGAATCTGTAGATTGCTTTTGTAAGATGGCCATTTTTACTATCTTAATCCTATTGACCCATGAGCATAGGAGATCTTTCCATCTTCTGATATCTTCTTCAATTTCTTCAATGTTCTTGTCATATACGTCTTTCACTTGTTTTGTTAGATTTTCAGCAAGATATATTGTTAGTAGCTATTGTGAAGGGTGTTGTTTCCATGATTTCTTTCTTAGCTCATTTACCATTTGTAAATAGGAGGGACATTGATTTTTATTTCTATTTTTGGATCCTGCCACATCACTGAAGGTCTTTTTGAGCTGTAGGAGTTTCCTGGTAGATTTTTGGGGGATCACTTAGGTATACTAGCATATCATCTACAAATAGTGATACTTTGATGTCTCCCTTTCCATTTTGTAGCCCATGTTGCTCTAACTGTTCTACTTCTCTTGAGTGTGCTTGCTTCATTTTTGTTCTAGAGCTTTTAGGTATGCTGTTAAGTTGCTAGTGTATGCTCTCTCCAGTTTCTTTATGAAGCCACATAGTTCTATAAATTTTCCTCTGAGTACTGCTTTCATTGTGTCCCATAAGTTTGGGTGTGGTGTGCCATCATTTCCATTGAATTCTAGAAAGTCGTTTTATAAATATTTTCTTTACTTACATTTCAAATGTTATCTCCTTTCTCAGTTTCCCCCTGGAAGCTCTGGGGGGTCTGGATTGTTGATATTGTTTTGCTTCCTATTGGGTCGAAACCCCATTATATCCTTCATTTTTTTCTCTAACTCCTCCATTGGGGACCCCATTTTCAACCAATAGTTGGTTGAGAGCATCTGACTCTGCATTTCTCTGGCTCTGGCAGAGTTTCTCAGGAGAAAGCTATATCAGGGACCTGTAAGCATGCACTTCTTAACATCCACATTATTGTCTGGGTTTGGTGACAGAATATAGAATGAATCGCCACAGTCTCGGGATGGCTCATCCTTCAGTCTCTGCTCCAAACTTTGCCTCTGTATTTCCTCCTGTGAATATTTCGGACCCCCCTTTTAATGACCGAAGCATACCTGCTTTGGTCTTCCAACTTCTGGAGCTTCAAGTGGCATGTGAACTGTATCTTGGGTATTCCGAGCCTCTTGGGCTAGTATCCACTTATTAGTGAGTGCACACCATCTGTGTTCTTTTGTGATTGATTTACCTCACTCAGAATGATATTTTCTAGTTCCATCCTGTTGGGAGCCGGTTTGTGCCACACCCAAACATGGCGCCGGCTTCCTGCCGATGACTCAGCAAACAGAGCTATTGCCCAGCCCAAGAGACATAGTGTGCATGTGCCACAGACGTCACAGCCCGCTCTGGGCATGCTAATGAGTTACTGGAGGGCGCACCAATCAGGTATCGACACGAGTCTCCTGGGCATATATAAGCAATGCATTTTCCTTCCATGTGGTCCCCTGCTCAGAGAACTGTACAATAAAGGTTGTTCGCAGAAGAATCCTGTTGTTGCACGCCATTCCTGCCGGTGGGATATGGGACGCGCGACACCATCCATTTGCCTAAGAATTTCTTAAAGTCATTGTTTTTCGTGGCTTAATAGTACTCCATTGTGTAAATGTACCACATTTTCTGTATCCATGCTTCTGTTGAAGACATCTTGGTTCTTTCTAGCTTCTGGCTATTGCATAAATGGCTGCTATTAACATGTTGGAGCATGTGTCTATGTCATATGTTGAACATCTTGTGGGTATAGGCCCAGGAGTGTTATAGCTGGGTCCTCAGGTAGTAAGTACTGTGTACAGTGTTATGAGGACCTGCCAGACTGATTTTCAGAGTGGTGGTACAAATTTGCAATCCCACCAACAATGGAGGAGTGTTCCTCTTTCTCCACATTCTCCACAGCATCTGCTGTCACCTGAGTATTTGATCGTAGCCATTCTGACTGGTGTGAGGTAGAATCTCGGTTGTTTTGATTCGAATTTCCCTGATGACTAGGGATGTCGAGCGTTTCTTTAGGTACTTCTCAGCCATTCAATATTCCTCAGTTGAGAATTCTTTGTTTAGCTCTGTCCCTCATTTTTAATAGGGTTATTTGATTCTCTTGGGTTTAAATTCTTGAGTTCTCTGTGTATATTGGATATTATCCCTCTATCAGGTGTAGGATTGGTAAAGATCTTTTCCCAATCTGTTGGTTGCCAGTTTGTCCTATTGACAATGTCCTTTGCCTTAACGAGGTTTTGCAATTTCATGAGGTCTCATTTGTCGATTCTTGATCTTAGAGCACAAGCCACTGGTGTTCTGTTCTGGAAAAATTTCCCTGTGCATGTGTGGCAGGCTCTTCCCCACTTTTTCTCTATTAGTTTCAGTCTATTGGGTTTTATGTGGAGGTCTTTGATCCACTTGGACTTGAGCATTGTACAGGGAGATAAGAATGGATCTATCTGCATTCTTCTGCATGGTGACCGCCAGTTGAACCAGCACCATGTGTTGGAAATGCTGTCCGTTATTCCACTGGATGGTTTTAGCTCCTTTGTCAAAGATCAAGTGACCATAGGTGTGTGGGTTCATTTCTGGGTCTTCAATTCTATTCCATTAATCTACCTGCCTGTCTCTATACCAATACCATACAATTTTTTTTATCACCATTACTCTGTAATGCAGCTTGAGGTTGGGGAATCTTGATTTCCCCAGAAGTTCTTTTTATAGAAGAGTATAGTTGCTATCCTGGGTTTTTGTTATTCCAAATGGATTTGCAAATTGTTCTTTCCAACTCTATGAAGAATTGAGTTGGAATTTTTATGGGGATTGCATTGAATTGCTTGGCAAGGTGGTCATTTCTACTATATAAATCCTGCCAATCCAAGAGCATGGGAGATTTTTCCATCTTCTGAGATCTTCTTCAATTTCTTTCTTCAGAGACTTAAAGTTCTTGCCATACAGACCTTTCCCTTCTTGGTTGGAGACACACCAAGTTATTTTATACTGTTTTTGACTATTGTGAAGTGTGTCATTTGCCTAATTTCTTCCTCAGCCTGTTTGTCCTTTGAGTAGAGGAAGGATACTGATTTGTTTGAGTTAAATTTTATATCCAGCTACTTTGCTGAAGTTGCTTATCAAGTATAGGAGTTCCCTGTTTGAATTTTTGGGGTCACCTAAGTATACTCTCATATCATCTGCAAAGAGTGATATTTTGACTTCTCCTTTTCCAATTTGTATCTCTTTAACTTCCTTTTGTTGTCCAATTGCTCTGGATAGGACTTCAAATACTATATTGAATAGGTAGGGAGACTTCCTATTCCTAGACAATAGGTATTGTCTAGTTCCTGATTTTAATGGGGTTGCTTCAAGTTTCTCTTCATTTATTTGATGTTGGTTACTGGTTTGCTGCATATTGCGTTTACTGTGTTTGGGTATGAACCTTGAATTTCTGATCTTTCCAAGACCTTTAACATGAAGGGATGTTAAATTTTGTAAAATTCTTTCTCAGCATCTAATGAGATGGTTTTTCTTTTTTTTTCTTTGAGTTTGCTTATATAGTGAATTACATTGATGGATTTCCGTATATAGAGCCATCCCTGCATCCCTGGGATGAAGCCTGCTTGATTATGATGGATGATCGTTTTGGTGTGTTCTTGGATTCGGTTTGTGAGAATTTTATTGAGTATTTTTGCTTAGATGTTCATAGAGGAGATTGGTCTGAAGTTCTCTTTCTTTGTTGGGTCTTAGCGTGGTTTAGGTATAAGTGTAATTGTGGCTTCATAGAACGAATTGGGTAGTGTTCCTTCTGTTTCCATTTTGTTGAATATTTTGAAGAGTATTGGTATTAGGTCTTCTTTGAAGGTCTGATAGAATTCTGCACTGAACCCATCTGGTCCTGGGCTTGTTTTAGTTGAGAGACTTTTGGTGACTGCTTCTATTTCTTTGGGGGTCATGGGACAGTTTAGATGATTTATCTGATCCTGATTATCTTTGGTACCTGGTATCTGGTCTAGAAATTTTTACATTTCATGTAGATTTTCCAGCTTTGTTAAAGATAGGTTTTTGTATTAGGATCTGATGATTTTTTCAATTTCATGTTTCTGTTGTTATGTCTGATTTTGTTTTTTCATTTTCATTTCTGATTTTGTTAATTTGGGTACTGTCCCTGTGCCCTCTGACGAGTCTGGCTAGGGGTTTATCTATCTTGTTGAATTTTCCAAAGGACCAGCTCCTGGTTTTGTTGATTCTTTGTATAGTTCTTTTTGTTTCTACTTGGTTGATTTCAGCCCCGAGGTTGATTATTTCCTGCTGTCTATTCCTCTTAGGTGAATTTGATTCTTTTTGTTCTAGAGCTTTTAGGTGTACTGTCAAGTTGCTAGTGTGTGCTCACTCCAGTTTCTTTTTGGAGGCACTCAGAGCTATGAGTTTTACTCTTAGCACTGCTTTCACTGTGTCCCATGAATTTGGGTACATTATGCCTTCATTTTCATTAAATTCTGAATCATATTTTTTCTTTCCTTTTTTCTTTTTTCTTTCCTTCCTTGCTTACACACACACACACACACACACACACACACACTCCCCTCCTCCCTCTTTCTTTCTTTCTTGACCAAGTCTTCACTGAGTAGAGCATTGTTCTGCTTCTGTGTATGTGACTTTCTTATTGTTTTTTTTGGGGGGGGGTTTAGTTGTTGTTGTTGTTAAAGACCAGCCATAGTCCACGGTGACCTGATTGAATGCATGTGATCATTTCAGTCTTCTTGTACCTTTTGAGGTCTGTTTTGTGACCAATTATATGGTCAGTTTTGGAGTAGGCACCATGAGGTGCTGAGAAAAAGGTACAATATTTCATTTTAGGAAGAAATGTCCTATAGATATCTGTCAAATCTATTTGCTTCACATGTTAGTTTCACTGTGTGGGGTGTTGACATCATCTCCATTACTATTGTATGTGGTGCAATGTATGCTTTGAGCTTTATTTAGTACAGTTTCTTTTATGAATGTGGTTGCCCTGCATTTGGAGCATAGATGTTCAGAAATGAGAGTCCATCTTGGTGCCTTTTTCCTTTGACGAGTATGAGTTGTCCTTCTTTATTTGTTTTATTTGATGACTTTTGGTATAAAGTCAATTTTATTCGGTATTAAAATGGCTACTCCAGCTTGTTTTGTGGGGGCGTTTGCTTGGAAAATTGTTTTCCAGCCTTTTACTTTGAGGTAGTGCCTGTCTTTGTCACTGAGATTTGTCTCCTGTATGCAGCAAAATGCTGGGTCCTGTTGATGTATCCAATCTGTTAGTCTACGTCTTTTTATTGGGGAATTTCATCCACTGATGTTAAGAGATATTAAAAATAGTGACTGTTGTTTCTTGGGTTGTTGTTGTTGTTGTTAGAGGTGCAATCATGTTTGTGTCAATATCTTCTTTTGGGTTTGTTGCAAGAAGATTACTTTCTTACTTCCTAGTCTGTAGTTTCCTTGTGTTGAAGATTTCCATCTATTATCCTTTGTATGGCTGGATTTTTGGAAATATATTGTGTGAATTTATTTTTGTCATGGAATATCTTGATTTGTCCATCTATGGTAATAGAAAGTTTAGCTGAGTATAGTATCCTGAGCTGGCATTTGTGTTCTGTTAGGGTCTGAATGACATCTGTCCTGGATCTTCTAGCTTTCATGGTCTCTGTTGAGAACACTGTTGTAATTATAATAGGTTTGCCTTTATATGTTTCTTGAACTTTTCCCCTTACTTTAAAAAAAATATTCTTTCTTTGTTTTGTGCATTGATGTTTTGACTATTATGACATGACATGGATTTCTTTTCTGATCCAGTCTATTTGGAGTTTTGCAGGCTTCTTGTATGTTTATGTTAATCTCTTTCTTTAGGTTAGGGAAGTTTTCTTCTATAATTTTATTGAAGATATTTACTGGAGCCTTTAATTTGGGAATATTTGCTCTCTTCTATTCCTATTATTTTTAGGTTTGGTCTTCTCATTGTGTCCTGGGTTTCCTGGATGCTTTGAGTTAGGAGCTTTTTGCTTTTTGCATTTTCTTTGACTGTTGTGTCTATTATTTCTATGGTATCTTCTGCCCCTGAGATTCTCTCTTCTATCTCTTGTATTCTGTTGGTGATGCTTGCATCTATGATTCCTGATCTCTTTCCTAGGTTTTCTATCTCTAGGGCTGTCTCCTTTTGTGATTTCTCTATTGTTTTTATTTCCATTTTGTGATCCTGGATGGTTTTGTCCAATTCCTCCTCCTGTTTAGTAGTGTTCTCTTGTATTTCTTAAAGAGTTATTGATCTTCTTTCTCAAGCCCTCTATCATCATCATTATATATAATTTCAAATCTCAATCTTGTTTTTCAAATGTGATGGGATATTCAGGATTAGCTTTAGTGAGAGAACTGAGTTCTGATGATGTCAGATAGCCTGTTTCTGTTGCTTATGTTTTTGTGCTTCCCTCTTGCCATCTGGTTTTCTCTAGTTCTAATTCAAAGTCCAGGTATCTCTGAGATTTGGGGATCCTGTGATGCTGGGATTCTGAGTGTGTCAGAGCTCCTGGGAGTCCAGCTGCTTTTGAGATACTGAAATCTCAGTGTGACCAGGCTCCTTGACTGTGTCAGAGCACCAGTGTTCCTGCATATGTTGATCTCCTGGGAATCTAGCTTCCTCTGTGATCCTGGTCCTGTTGGTACACTTGTGGTCCTGTGGTCTTGTGTTCCTTGTTCCTGTGGTCTTGTGTTCTTGTGTTTCTGTGGTCCTGGGCATGCTAAGCTCCTGGGTGATGGGCTTCCCCTGGGTGTTGTAGGATTGGGTGTGACACCAGCACCCAAGTCTTCCCAGGGCTCAAGTTCAGGTCAGAAGGGCTAGAAAGTCTTTAATTTCATTCATTCTCTCTAACCCAGTGATCATTGAGTAGAGAGTTGTTCAGTTTCCTCCAGTTTGTAAGCTTTCTATTGTTGTTGAAATCCAGCTTTAATACACAGGAGTCTGACAGAATACAAGGGGTTATTTCAATTTCCTTGTCTTTATTGAGACTTTTTTTTTTTAGTGTGTGGTCAAGTCTGGAGAAAGTTTCACGAGGTGCTGAGAAGAATGTACAATATTTTGTGATTGGGTGAAATGTTCTGTAAATATCTGTTATGTTTAGTTAGTTTATTACCCTGGTTAGCTCCAACATTTCTCTGTTTAGGTTTTATCTGGATGATCTGTTTGTTGGTGAGAGTGAGATATTTAACTCCCCCACAATCAGTGTGTTATGGCCAATGCATGATTAAACTGAAGTTGTTTTTCTTTTACAGGTGTGGGTATTCTCTCTTGTGTTTGAAGTACAGATGTTAAGAATTAAAACATTATCTTGATGAATTTTCCTCTGATGAATATGTAATACACAACCCCATCTCTTTGATTGTGGTTTGGAGTCTATTTTGTCAGATATTAAAATGGCTACACCATAACCTTTTCTAACCATTTACATTGAGATAACTAATGTTTATGCTTGATGTTAATGTATGTCTCTCATATGCAGTAAAAGAATTGGTTCTGGTTTTGTACCCATTCTGTTAATCTGTGTCTTTTTATTGGGGAATTGAGCCATTAGTAGTGCAAAGTATGAATGGACAATGAACATTAATTTCTGTTATATGTTGTTGTTGTCAATTGTGTGTGTGTGTGTGGGTGGGTGGGTGGATGGGGTGGGTGAGAGAGAGAGAGAGAGAGAGAGAGAGAGAGAGAGAGAGAGAGAGAGAGTGAAAGAGAGAGAGAGAGAGAGAGAGAGAGAGAGAGAGAGAGAGAGAGAGGTGTGTGGAAGAGGAAGAACGGTTCTCTTATTTTGGATTGTCTGATGAGTGTTTATTTATTTCTTGTGTTTTCATGGGTGTACTTAACCTCCTTGGGTTGGAATTTTTCTCGCACTTTCTGTAGGGCTTTATTTGTAGATAGACATTGCTTAAATTTGACTTTATCATGAAATATATTTTCTCCATATATGATGATTGAAAGTTCTGCTGAGTATTTTTCTCTGGGCTGCCATTTGTAGTCCCTTAAATTCTGAAGAACATCTATCTAAGTCCTAGCTTTTAGAGTCTCTCTTGATAAATGAAATGTAATTCTAATAGTCATGCCTTTCTATGGCATGTGGCTTTTCCCCCTTACATCTTTTAATATTCTGTCTTTGTTCTGTATATTTAATGTCTTGATTATTATTTGATGGCAAGATTTTTTTCTGGTCCAATCTATTTGATGTTCTGTAAGCTTCTTTTACTTTCATAGGTATCTTCTTTAGGTTAGGAAAATTTCCTTATGAAATTTTGTTGAAAATATTTTTGGGCTTTTGAGCTGGAATTCTTCTTCCTCAATTCTTAGTATACCTAGGTTTTGCCTCCCAGGTGTCCTGGATATTTTGTGTCAGGAATTTTTTAGAATTAACATTTCTTTGACCATTGTATCCATTTCTTCTATTGTATCTTTAACACCTGAGATTTCCTCTTCCATCTTTTGAATTCTATTGGGCAAACTTGCCTCTGACATTCCTGTTTGCATTACTAAACTTTCATTTCCGGAATTCCCTCTGTTTCTGTTTTCTTTACTGATTCTATTTTCATTTTCATATCTTGATCAGGTTTTTTGGGGGGATGGATATCTTTGTGAGAGTTATTAATTTCCCTAATTGCTTGCTTGTGTTTTACTGAATTTTTAAGTCCATAAATTGAAGAAGACCTCAGAAGATGGAAAGAGCTCCCATGCTCATGGATTGGAAGGATCACCATAGTAAAAATGGCCATCTTGCCCAAAGCATTCCAGAGATTTAATGCAATTTCTATTATAATTCCATCTCAATTCTTCATAGAGTTAGAAAGAGCAATTTGCAAATTCATTTGGAATAATAACAAACAAAGATAGCAAAAATATTCTCAACAATAAAAAAACTTCCAGGGGGAAATAACCATCCCTGACCTCAATCTGTATTTACAGATCAGTTGTGATAAAGAAAAATGCATGGTATTGGTACAGAGAAAGGCAGGTAGATCAAGGGAATAGAATTGAGGACCCAGAAATGAACTCACACATAGATGGTACCTTGATCTTTGAAAACTGAGCTAAATCTTTCAATGGAAAAAGGACAGCCTCTTTAACAAATGGTAGTGGTTCAACTGGCAGTTAGCATGCAGAAGAATGCAAATCGACCTTTTTTTAATCTCCTTGTACAAAGCTCAGGTCCAAGTGGAACAAAGACCTCCACATAAAACTAGGTACACTGAAACTATTAGAACAGAAAGTAGGGGAGAGCTTAGAACTCATAGGCACAGAGAAAATTTTCCTGAACAGAAAACCAATGGCTTAAGCTCTAAGATCAACAATTGACAAATGGGTCCTCATGAAATTACAAAGCTTCTGTAAGGCAAAGGGCATTGTGAAATGGACAAAACAGTAACCAACAGATTGAGAAAATATCTTTACCAATCCTACATTTGATAGGGGGCTAATATTCAATATATACAAAGTACTTTAGAAGTTAAACTCTTGAGAATCAAATGATCCTATTAAAAATGGGGGACAGATCTAAACAACGAATTCTCAAATGAGGAATATAGAAGGGCCGAGAAGCACCTAAAAAATGCTCAACATACCTAGTATTCAGGGAAATGCAAATCAAAACAACCTTGAGATTCCATGTCAAACCAGTCAGAATAGCTAAGATCAAAAACTCAGATGACAGCAGATGCTGGCAAGAATGTGGAGAAAGAAGAACACTGTTGGTTGGGTTGTAAACTGGTACAACCACTCTGAAAATCAGTCTGGGGGCCCTAATACCATTGAGCACAAATCTAAATTTGGACATAGTACTACCTGATGACCCAGATATACCACTACTTAGCATATAGCCAAAAGAAGCTCCAACATCTAACAAGGTCGCATGTTCCACCATGTTCATAGCAGCCTTATTTATAATAGCCAGAAGCTAGAAAGAACCCAGATGTTCTTCAACTAAGAAACAGATGTAGAAATTGTGGTGCATATACACAATGGAGTACTACTCAGCTATTAAAAACAATGACTTCATGAATTTTTTAGGCAAATGGGTGGAACTTGAAGTTATCAACCTGAGTGAGGTAACACAATTACAAAAGGACACGCATGATATGTACTCATAAGAGGATACTAACCCCAAAAGCTTAGATACCCAAGAAACAATT